>NC_084753.1:14567445-14687445 GCF_033978785.1 Entelurus aequoreus | reverse complement strand
CCACTTCGTCCAGCTCTTTCCGGGGGATCCCGAGGCGTTCCCAGGCCAGCCGGGAGACATAGTCTTCCCAACGTGTCCTGGGTCTTCCCCGTGGCCTCTTACCGGTCGGACGTGCCCTAAACACCTCCCTAGGGATGCGTTCGGGTGGCATCCTGACCAGATGCCCGAACCTCCTCATCTGGCTCCTCTCGATGTGGAGGAGCAGGGGCTTTACTTTGAGCTCCTCCCGGATGACAGAGCTTCTCACCCTATCTCTAAGGGACCACCCGGCGGAGGAAACTCATTTCGGCCGCTTGTACCCGTGATCTTGTCCTTTCAGTCATAACCCAAAGCTCATGACCATAGGTGAGGATGGGAACGTAGATCGACCGGTAGATTGAGAGCTTTGCCTTGCGGCTCAGCTCCTTCTTCACCACAACAGACCGATACAGCGTCCGCATTACTGAAGACGCCGCACCGATCCGCCTGTCGATCCCACGATCGACTCTTCCCTCACTCGTGAACAAGACTCCGAGGTACTTGAACTCCTCCACTTGGGGCAAGATCTCCTCCCCAACCCGGAGATGGCACTCCACCCTTTTCCGGGCGAAAACCATGGACTCGGACTTGGAGGTGCTGATTGTCATCCCAGTCGCTTCACACTCAGCTACGAACCGATCCAGTGAGAGCTGAAGATCCTGGCCAGATGAAGCCATCAGGACCACATCATCTGCAAAAAGCAGAGACCTAATCCTGTAGCCACCAAACCAGATCCCCTCAACACCTTGACTGCGCCTAGAAATTCTGTCCATAAAAGTTATGAACAGAATGGGTGACAAAGGGCAGCCTTGGCGGAGTCCAACCCTCACTGGAAACGTGTCCGACTTACTGCCGGCAATGCGGACCAAGCTCTGACACTGATCATACAGGGATACAGGATTCAAAGTCAATACTTTTTTAATAACATTGGGTGCCAGTTCTATGATTAACTACATTCCTCCATAAAATAGATAAACAGCTGTGATACATCTCTATATTAATGTTTTTGTTTAATAATATTCTACCCAAAAATGTATTAAAGTGAACTACAAGAGAAGTATCACACACTTGTCTTTTCTAAAGTAAATCTGTATAGCAAATATGGGCATCTACATCAACAATATGATTTGCCTGACCGGCTGGACAGAATTGACTGGGGAATTTTAAAAAAAAATCTATATAATCAATTAAAAATCGTTACAAATAAGAATCGCAATTTTTTTGACACCCCAGTATCGAGAGTTAGTGGGCGGCCGAGGGTGGAGTCGGCTCTCTTGGTTGCTTTGTTGGGTCTGCTCCTGTCTCTGACCATGCTCCCCCGACCCCAGCAGACGATGGCGTGGAACACAGTAGAGGCTACCACAGTGTTTATGGTTTTTTTTTGTTTTTTTGTTGATGTTTTACTTTTGTAGCTGTATGTAGAAATGACCGGTTGCATCAGCTCTGCTCTTTTAATGTCTTTAATGTCCTTTTTTATCTTTGATGTTTCCCTTTTATACACATGCTTATGTGTGCTATGGCTGTGAGGTTTTTTTGTGGTTATTTTTCATTTTTTTCCCTAGGCCTCAGTCTGGACCCCCTGTCCAAGGGCCCAGGCTTAGACTGATTATTTTTTTCAGTGATTCTGTTCTGTCTCCCTGTAATGTTTGTCTGATCTTGAATGGGATTATGCTGAAAATCTTAATTTCTGATTCTGATTCTGATACTGTATCGTAAATATGGATATGTCGGCCCACAGCTCATGAGTATTACATTTTTCCTCTTTTTGGGGGGGGGTGAGAGCAGGTGATGCATTATTATAGCGCAAGTGACTTAGTAGCGAAGACACCCACTCACAGCCATCCGAAAAGCCTGAAGCCCTCTCAGACAACAGGAGGCGGGAATGTGTTTTTATACCTCCAGCATCCGTTTATCTCCATGGCTATGTTCAGTGGCTTGCAGCGGCCAGAAGCGACACATGACAGAGTTCACAAAACAAGGGGTCAAAGGGTCTTGGTCCCCCTGACCAACATCGTCATCTTCCATTCATTTCATCAACAAAAACTAGTCAAAGGGCCAAGTGGATAAAAATGGTGACGTAATGGTTCAATGTTGTTGCAGTCGTAAGCAGTAGCATGGATGTTAAGCTGTTTGGCCACATTGTTGGAGTAAATACCCCCCTGGTGCCCATTCAGAAACCGAATTGTGGGGCAATCCCCCCCCCCCCCCCCCCCACCCTGCTGGATTATGTCTCCCACACACACCTGAACGTTGTGAATGAGTCTGTCAACTGAAGGCTATGTCCATTCGAGACCGTTATCCCCTCCTGAGGGAACTTCTCATCTACCTGTTAAATTCACACACACTCAAGGCAGCAACAGTTTCCCCAAAAAACCTCTCGTTATTAAAAAAAAAAGAGTGGGTCTTACCGTGCGGCGTGCCTATGTTGCGGAGACATCGGAGCACATATGCCGTGTGTCATCGCACGATGCCCGGGAAGCTGCAGCCGGCCAAGAAGGCGCTTCACATCACAGAAACGGAGAGGGAAGCGCGGGGGTTTTCTCCTGGTTTCTTTTTTTTTTTTTGGTTGAAGGAGGAGGAGGAGGAGGAGGAAGGGTAGAAGGAGGAGGAGGAGAGGGGAGGCTGAGGAGGCAGCAGTGTGCCGGGCTGTGCTGCTGTGGATCACCTGGAGCTCTGTTTGGCTCCGCATTTACTCCTCCACTGCAGCAGTCGCTTGTTTCACAGGATCCCGCACATCACCGCAAAACCAGGATGTGGACTTTGCCGTCCTGCTGGATTGGGGATTCTGCAGCCCCGTTGCACCATGCGCTTCATCCCCCATCAGAATGCACGCCGATGTCCCTTCTCGCACGCGTCGACGCCTTCGCCTGACTCGTATCCCTTGGCGACGAGGGGCCGCTTCTGATGAGTCACAGGTTCTTTTCGGTGGGCCCTGTACTGACTTATTGTTGGCATCACGCAAGCTTCAACTAAACAAGGGGCTCTCAACCTTTTTGACCTAGGGGCCCAACTCTTCCCACTCAAATAATTATTCTCTTGATTTTAATAGTATTTAATAATTATATCTAACGTACTAACAATTTACAACCTTGTTAAATGCTATGAAACCATGTGTTAATCACAAATATTGATATTTATTTAGCACTTGCACCTTAGGCTTAGGTCAGGCTGGTTAGAAAAATAAGTACTAATCAAATATACTGCATATGAAAGGACTGCTGACGAAAAATACAATTACTGTATTTTCCAGACCATAGGGCGCACCGGATTATAAGGCGCACTGCCGATGAATGGTCTATTTTTTATCTTTTTTCATATATAAGGTGTACCAGATTATAGGGCGCATTAAAGAAGTCATATTATGTTATTTTTTTTCAAACACTTCCTTGTGGTTTACATAACATGTAATGGTGGTTCTTTGGTCAAAATGTTGCATGGATGATGTTTTACAGATCATCTTCAAGCCGCTTTCTGACAGTTGCTTCCGGATGCGCCGTTTTGTGGACAGTCCTATTTACGTGGCTCACCTTCGGCAGCGTCTTCTCCCCGTCATCTTTGTTGTAGCGGTGTAGCGTGCAAGGACGGGAGTGGAAGAAGTGTCAAAAGATGGAGCTAACTGTTTAAATGACATTCAGACTTGACCTAAATCCATAACGGAGCAGCATCTCCTCATCCGGAAACAACACCACCGGAAACCGTCCGACCGAAACTCTCTAATAATTAAAGTTCCTTGGGTGAATAATGTAAACTCACTACACCGGTATGTTTTAGCGCTTTCATGGCGAGTTTACTGACAGATATAAGAAATAACTTTACACTGCTTTATATTACAAATGGCAACATGTCACATAACAAGAAGATAGAGAAAAAGAAGAAGCTTATAGACTACGGACTACAAAGGCGGATTTATGCAGATCCCAAATACAGATGAGCAGTTGCTATTGCATAATATTGCAAAACAAAACGCCAGATAATATGTCTTACCTTATACACACACCATAATAATACTCGTATGTTGAAGCACATCAAGCGGTGCGGCTTCATAGCTTACCAAAGTCGTACTAAAACATTTTGATGGATTTTTTAGCGCTGTGTGTAATGTTCTATATTTTCAATGGAGCATATAAAATGTTGCCGTTGTTTACTTGAGTCATATTGCCACCATAGTGCAGTCCACACGTATCTCTTATGTTTGACCGCCATCTACTGGTCACACTTATCATTACACCATATACCAAATAAAATTGCTTCGAGGTCGGTAAGCAAAACCAGAATTATTCCGTACATTAGGCGCACCGGGTTATAAAGCGCACTGTCGAGTTTTGAGGGAAAAACATTATTTTAAGCGCCTTATAGTCCGGAAAATGCGGTATATACAATTATGTTGTGCTAAAAAAAAAAACTAAAATAATAATTAATATGTTTTTTAACTAGACTGTCGGTAAAATTAAAGTGCAAATAAGAATACATATTTACCACATTAGTCATAATTCATGCGCGTACCACAAGTGGTGGAAAAGTGTATTACTACTGAGTACTTCTGCGACCCATATGGACCACAGCCGAGAAACAGATATTTTTTGGCGGCCCTCTAGGGAGCGCTGGCGGCCCAACAATGATTAAGAAACACTGCTCTATCAAATATTCACACAGAATTAGTAATCCTACTCTTGATTTTAATCATAGTCAATATTTATATCTAATCTACTTACAGTTCACAACCTTGTCAAATGACATGAAACAATGTGTTAACCACAAATATTCATATTTATTTAACACATAAACATTATAGGCTTAGGTCAGGCTGATTAGAAAAATAAGTACTTTCCAAACATACTGCAGAAATAAATATTGAAAAATAATTGTATGTAAAAAAATGTGCATACAATTATGTTGTGCTAAAATAAATGAACTAAATTTATGATGTAAATTCTGTGTGGAGTTTGCTTGTTCTCTCCCTGACTGCGTGGGTTCCCTCCGGATACTGCGGCTTCCTCCCACTTCTAAAGACATGCACCTGGGGATAGGTTGATTGGCAACACTAAATTGGCTCTAGTGTGTGAATGTGAGTGTGAATATTGTCTGTCTATCTGTGTTGGCCCTGTGATGAGGTGGCGACTTGTCCAGGGTGTACCCCGCCCACCGCCCGAATGCTGCTGAGATAGGCTCCAGCACCCCCCCGTGACCCCGAAAGGGACAAGCGGTAAAAAATGGATGGATGGATGTTTCTTAATTAAACTGTCAATAAAATTAGAGTGCAAAAGAAAATACAGATTTACCACTTTAATCGGAATTTTTGCGCTTAAAGCTTGGGTACCTAAGTTATATTCTTGAACTAAAAAAAAATCATATTAGCATCATACAGTATATCATAACAGTAATAATTTTCTGAAAAAGTTGTACGTCTGCGTGCTGTCTGTGCCTTATAATTAACTATTTTTGTAAATAAAACCCCGGAAGCTAAACTCATGTGTCCTCTTGGCGGTCAACCCCTCCGGATCCAATCACAGGATTTAGAGAAAGGAGGTGTGAGCATAGCCCACGGTGGAGCCTCCTCATTGTCTGACTCAATATATAATGAAGCGCGTGCACGGTGCAAACTTGTTTTCAATAAAGCACGGCTGCCGAACACTTACCTGGAAAGATCACAATACCGGCACTTGCTTAAACAGCATATACTGGTAAAAAAAAACAAAAAGAGAAAATCAGACGAAGAAAAGAAAGACGCTGTATGTCTACAAAAACAAGGAAGAGCCAAAACTGTAATAAATATTGGTCCGGTGTATTCAAAATGGAGGGCATTGCGGGCCAGTTTTGGACTGACTTTGGGCGCGTAAGTGGTTGTTTTCATTCAAGACAGGTAATCTAACGTTCCATTTTCCGATTGTGTGTACCCTTTTGCGTGGCGACGTGTGTTAGCGATAGTCACACGATTGCTGTTCCGTGTATTGTAAGCAGAGACATAGTTTGTGGTTTTTGCATTTAGATTTTTGCTAAACCCTCCATAATTAGAGTATTAAAAAAAATCCTGTTTCGCAGGTTTCCCTGATTTTAAAATCCCCTGACTTGCAGGGTAACCTACGAATATATATATATATATATATATATATATATATATATATATATATATATATATATATATATATATATATATATATATATATATATATATATATATATATATATATATATATATATACCAGGGCTGCAACAACTAATCGATTAAATCGATTAAAATTGATTATAAAAATAGTTGGCGATTAATTTAGTCATCGATTCGTTGGATCTATGCTATGCGCATTTTTTATTTAAATTTTATTTTTTGTCTTTTTTTTTAATAAACCTTTATTTATAAATTGCAACATGTACAAACAGCTGAGAAACAATAATCTAAATAAGTATGGTGCCAGTATGCTGTTTTTTTTCAATAAAATACCGGAAAGGATAGAAATGTAGTTTGTCTCTTTTATCCGATTATTAATCAATTAATCGAAGTAATAATCGACAGATTAATCGATTATCCAATTAATCGTAAATTGCAGCCCTAATATATACATATATACACACACATATATATACATACGGTATATATACATACATACATATATACACACACATATTTAAATATATATATATATATATATATATATATATATATATATATATATATATATATATATATATATATATATATGTGTATATATGTATATATACTGTATGCATGTATGTATATATATACTGTATGCATATATATATATATGTGTATATATGTATATATACTGGATGCATGTATGTATATATATACTGTATGCATATATATATATATATATATGTGTGTGTGTGTGTGTATATACTGTATGTATGTATGTATATATATATATATATATATGTATATATATACAGTATATCAATATATATGTATATACTGTATGTGTGTGTATATATATGTATATATGTATATATATATATATATATATATATATATATATATATATATATATATATATATATATATAGTTACATTGTTATATATTGTTAATGAGCAGGATTGCACAAAATTGACTAACTGATTGTGGGTGGGGCACTACATGAATTAGCCAATCAACAACCCATTAAAATGTGTGTTGTGGATTTTGGAAGTGTATAAAAGGATAGTTTCCTTGAAGAATGCTTGAACATTAATGACAAAACTCTCGCATACATAGTGGATTTCTTGTTATTATAATTATTATTATCATGCCTTTGACTTGACCGATCGTTACTTTATTCCACCAACACAAAAAGTTTTGCTTTCATATTTTCTTTTTCTTTTTTTTGATCAGCCTCTTTTGTGTTCTACACAACAGCATACTTTCAGGTTAAAAAAAACATTATAAAATGGAATAGATCAGTTCATTTTTATTTTTTTTTAAGAAATGGACCATATTGATTTGAGGCCTTGAGTGCAACTCATTGGCATTCTGATCGAGTACAAGCAGTACTCTAGAGAAATGTGAATGCAGTTCTTTTGATAGAAGTAAAAAAGTTAACGAAAAGCAGATGGAAGAAACGAGGACAACACAAGGCCCACACAAATAAATGGGAATAAATCCTTCATGATAAATTAGATGGAACCTTGATAAGTGGGGAAAAAAAGACTCAACTGTTAGCATCTGTTAAATGTAGCAACTGAGTTTGTCTTTTGGTGGAGTCAAACAGTCAAGTAATGATAAGGAATTTAAAGACTATGCAAATCATTATTTAAGTATTCAAGGCTGGATCTTGCTCGGTTTTCACAGATGTTTAGTCTTCTGTGTACACCTGTGATTGGAGATCGCAGTACTTACTAATTAGTTTAACGAAATATCCCCAAGCTTACTTTTAACCCTAACTTTGTAAGGCATGCTTACATTTCCATTCAACAAAAAACTAGCATTCCTATCAGATTTAACCAGGGAAAGCAACATGGTGGACACACTGAAGGAGCTTGCACTTATATATCTTGTATGAAATTATGATTATATTTTACATTGACTGAAGTGTATACAAGCTAAATTAGCTATATATAAAAAAAAAAGCTAGTGTACTAACGTTAGCATGCTAACAGGTATCCTTTGTCAAGTAACAAAGCATTTGATAAAAAGTAAAAGTTAAAGTACCGTATTTTCCGCACTATAAGGCGCACCGGATTATAAGGCGCACCTTCAATGAATGGCATATTTCAAAACTTTGTTCATATATAAGGCGCACCGCATTATAAGGCGCACCTATGCATCCATTAGATGGAGCTGCGCTAAAGGGAATGTCAACAAAACAGTCAGATAGGTCAGTCAAACTTTATTAATAGATTACAAACCAGCGTTCTGACAACTCCGTTCACTCCCAAAATTAATAAACAGCTGTTTTATTATTTTCCCCGAGGTAAAGTCAGTGACGTGGTGTTTTGTTTATCTTTTAACAACAGCAAGGTATAACATGTAGTGCAACATTTATATCACATAGTGGAGGGGAACTTTTCCCTGATTCAATAAACACGTAAAAAACAGTGATACTGTTACGGTAAATCAAACGTTAGTGCAATCACAATATAGTAACACTCCAAATAGTGCAGAGCAATAACAATATCAATAACTCAACGTTGCTCAAACGTTAATGTAACACAACACAACACACAAAATAAACATGTAAAGCTCACTTTATGAAGTTATTCCTCATCCACGAATCCCTCGAATTCTTCTTCTTCAGTGTCTGAATTCAACACCATTGATTCCTTTATGTTAAATTCTCTCGCTGCTGCTCTATTCCCATGTTCTACCGCGTGACTGATCGTCTTAAGTTTAAACTCTGCGTCGTAAGCATGTCTCTTAATAGGAGCCATTTTTGGGCTAGAAGCGCTTCTTCTTCTACGGGGGAAAATGAAGTCGGCGGCTGCTTACCATAGAAGAACTTCTTCTTCTACGGGGGAAAATGAAGTCGGCGGCTGCTTACCATAGAAGAACTTCTTCTTCTACGGGGGAAAATAAAGTTGGTGCCTACTTACCGTAGAAGAAGCGCTTCTTCTTCTACGGGGGAAAAAGAAGTTGGCGGCTGCTTACTGTAGTTGCGAGACCTAAACTTTATGAAAATGAAGTTTAGGTTTGTTGTGGCTCAATATTGGTCCATATATAAGGCGCACCGGATTATAAGGCGCACTGTCAGCTTTTGAGAAAATTTGAGGTTTTTAGGTGCGCCTTATAGTGCGGAAAATACGATATCAATGATTGTCACACACACACTAGGTGTGGCAAAATTATTCTCTGCATTTGACCCATCACCCCTGGGAGGTGAGGGGAGCAGTAAGTAGCAGCGGTGGCTGCGCCCAATACTGAGGTGTATACCTGCAAAATTTGCAAAAAAATCTAGCATGCTAATATCAGAATACTAACAACTGTGCAGTGGGCTGTTAAAAAAATTCCCTACGGGGCCGCAAGTAGGACACCCCTGGTCTACACACCTATTAGGGCTGTGAATCTTTGGGTGTCCCCCCACGATTCGATTCAATATCGATTCTTGGTGTCAGGATTCGATTCAAAATGTATTTATTTTTTCAATTCAACACGATTCTCGATTCAAAAACGATTTTTTTCCCGATTCAAAAGGATTCTCTATTCATTCAATACATAGGATTTCAGCAGGATCTACCCCAGTCTGCTGACATGCAAGCAGAGTAGTAGATTTTTGTAAAAAGCTTTTATAATTGTAAAGGACAATGTTTTATCAACTGATTGCAATAATGTAAATTTGTTTTAACTATTAAATGAACCAAAAATATGACTTATTTTATCTTTGTGAAAATATTGGACACAGTGTGTTGTCAAGCGGCAGCACGGTGGCAGAGGGGTTAGTGCGTCTGCCTCACAATACGAAGGTCCTGAGTAGTCGTGAGTTCAATCCCGGCCTCGGGATCTTTCTGTGTGGAGTTTGCATGTTCTCCCCGTGACTGCGTGGGTTCCCTCCGGGTACTCCGGCTTCCTCCCACCTCCAAAGACATGCACCTGGGGATAGGTTGATTGGCAACACTAAATTGTCCCTAGTGTGTGAATGTGAGTGTGAATGTTGTCTGTCTATCTGTGTTGGCCCTGTGATGAGGTGGCGACTTGTCCAGGGTGTACCCTGCCTTCCGCCCGATTGTAGCTGAGATAGGCTCCAGCGCCCCCTGCGACCCCGAAGGGAATAAGCGGTAGAAAATGGATGGATGGATGGTGTTGTCAAGCTTATGAGATGTGATGCAAGTGTAAGCCACTGTGACACTATTGTTCTTTTTTTTAAAAAATGATAAATGTCTAATGATAATGTCAATGAGGGATTTTTAATCACTGCTATGTTGAAATTGTAACTAATATTGATACTGTTGTTGATAATATTCATTTTTGTTTCACTACTTTTGGTTTGTTCTGTGTCGTGTTTGTGTCTCCTCTCAATTGCTCTGTTTATTACAGTTCTGAGTGTTGCTGGGTCGGGTTTGGTTTTGGAATTGGATTGCATTGTTATGGTATTGCTGTGTATTGTTTTGTTGGATTAATTAATTTAAAAATTTTTTTTAAAAATACATTTTTTAAAAATGAGAATCGTTTTTTTTATTTTTTTATTTTAATTTTTTTTTTAATGAGAATCGATTCTGAGGCAGCACGGTGGCAGAGGTGTTAGTGCGTCTGCCTCACAATACGAAGGTCCTGAGTAGTCCTGGGTTCATACCCGGGCTCGGGATCTTTCTGTGTGGAGTTTGCATGTTCTCCCCGTGACTGCGTGGGTTCCCTCCGGGTACTCCGGCTTCCTCCCACCTCAACATAGGTTGATTGGCAATACTAAATTGTCCCTAGTGTGTGAATGTGAGTGTGAATGTTGTCTGTCAATCTGTGTTGGCCCTGTGATGAGGTGGCGACTTGTCCAGGGTGTACCCTGCCTTCCGCCCGATTGTAGCTGAGATAGGCTCCAGCGCCCCCTGCGACCCCGAAGGGAATAAGCGGTAGAAAATGGATGGATGGATGGAGAATCGATTCTGAATCGCACAACGTGAGAATCGCGATTCGAATTCGAATCGATTTTTTCCCACACCCCTAACACCTATTATTGATTGTTTTGTAGCATAATTTATACAAAATCATAATGAATCTGATAGGTTGTGGCTATGACTTCATGTATGTGACTTAATATATTTAGTACATGAAACTGTGCCTCACACTTTAATGAAATATTTTTTGATATATGTTGAACAAAAATATAAACGCAACACTTTTGTTTTTCCTCCCATTTTTTACGAGTTGAACTCAAAGATGTAAAACTTTTACTATACACACAATACCTTTGTTCACAAATCTGACAAAATCTGTGTTAGTGAGCATTTCTTCTTTGCCAAGATAATCCACCCCACCTCGCAGGTGTGGCATATCAAGATGCTGATTAAACAGCATGATTATTGCATAGGTGTGCTTTAGGCTGCCCACAATAAAAGGCCACTGTGAAATGTGCAGTCTTGCTTTATTGGGGTCTGGGGGGGTCAGAAAAGCAGTCAGTATGTGGTGTGACCACCATTTGCCTCACGCAGTGCAGCACATCTCCTTCGCATGGAGTTGATTGTGGCCTGTGGAATGTTAGTCCACTCCTCTTCAATGGCTGTGCCAAGTTGCTGGATAATGGCAGAAAGTGGAACACGCTGTCGTATACGTCGATCCACAGCATCCCAAACATGCTCAATGAGTGACATGTCCGGTGAGTATGCTGGCCATGCAAGACCTGGGAAGTTTTAACCTCCAAGGAATTGTGTACAGATCCTTGCAGCATGGGGCCGTGCATTGTCATGCTGCAACATGAGGTAATGGTCTTGGATGAATGGCACAACAATAGGCCTCAGGACCTGTGCATTCAAAATGCCATCAATAAAATGCACTTGCGTTCATTGTCCATAACCCCACCCCCACCATGGGACCCTCGATTCACAACGTTGACATCAGCAAACCGCTATCTGCCATCTGCCTTGAACAGTGAAAACTGGGATTCATCCGTGAAGGGAACACTTCTCCAACATGCCACCCACTCAAGTCGGTTACGACGACAAACTGCAGTCAGGTCGAGACCCCAATGTGGACGACGAGCATGATGATGAGCTTCCCTGAGATGGTTTCTCATAGTTTGTGCAGAAATTATTTGGTTATGCAAACCAATTGTTGCAGCAGCTGTCCGGGTGGCTGGTCTCAGACGATCATGGAGGTGTGCACCTGCTGGAAGTGGAGGTCCTGGGCCGGTGTGGTTACCGTGGTCTGCGGTTGTGAGGCTGGATGGATGTACTGCCAAATTCTCTGAAACGCCTTATGGTAGATAAATTAACATTAGATTCACAAGCAACAGCTCTGTTGGACATTTCTGCAGTCAGCATGCGACTGCAAGCTCCCTCAAAACTTGAACTTGCGACATCTGTGGCATTGTGCTGTGTGATAAAACTGCACATTTCAGCGCGGCCTTTTATTGTGGGCAGCCTAAAGCACACCTGCGCAATAATCATGCTGTTTAATCAGCATCTTGATATGCCACACCTGTGAGGTGGGATGGATTATCTTGGCAAAGAAGTGCTCACTAACACAGATTTTGACAGATTAGTGAACAATATTTGAGAAGAATAAGTTTTTTGTGTATATAGTAAAAATGTTAGATCCTTGAGTTAAACTCATGAAAAATGGCAGCAAGAACAATAGTGTTGCGTTTGTATTTTTGTATTACGCAACACAAATATGAAAGCATGTACTGTAAAATATGCCCGCAATGTAATGGCAACAGTACCCCCTAGTGGTGAAACATTGTGTGTTCATGCCACCTTTGACCACTCAATCTGCCATTATTTTTTACAACTATGGTCATCACCAGGGGTCCCCAAACTACGGCCCGCGGGCCGGATCCGGCCCCCCAGCATCCAAAACCCGGCCCACGGGAAGTCCCAAGTTAAAAAATAAGTGTTTTAATTTTTTTATTTTTTTTATTTTATTTTATCTTTCCTTTCTTATCCATTCTATACCGCTTGTTACTCTCGGTGTCTCCTAGCCGCTCAGGCAAATCATATTCTCTAAAAATTAATTTTCCCATCGATAACGTGACAATGTTAAATGTTGATGAACATCAATGTTAATTGATGTTAAATGACAAAACGGATTAACTCGCTGGAATATAAAGACATATATATATATATATATATATATATATATATATATATATATATATATATATATATATATATATATATATATATATATATATATATATATATATATATATATATATATATACACTGCTCAAAAAAATTAAAGGAACAGTTTTTTATCAGGGTATGGCATGAATTCAATTGCACTTTTCTGATAAGGTTTTGGTCAGGTGCGTGGCAGAGGGGGTTGTTAATCAGTTTCAGCTGCATTGGTGTTGATGGAATTAACAACAGGTGCACTAGAGGGGCAACAACGAGATGGCACCCGAAACAGGACTGGTTTTGCAGGTGGAGGCCATTTCAAATTCCTCCCTCTTGATCTTTTTTAACTGTTTTTCCACAAGTGTTGGCTTTAGCTAGAGTCATTATCACGGCTGGGAGCATGAGGCGATTTCTTAACCCTCCTGAAGTTGGCAGATTGTCCTCCTCCTCCAGGATGGCACATCCATGCGTGCTGTTGCAAGAAGATTTGATGTGTCTCCCAGTACAATCTCCAGAGCATGGAGGAGATTCCAGGAGACAGGCAGTTACTCTAGGAGAGCTGGACAGGGCCGTAGACGGTCCTCATCCCATCAGCAGGACCAATATCTGCTGCTTTGTGCAAGGAGGAACAGGTTGAGCACTGCCCGAGCCCTACAGAATGACTTCCAGCAGGCTACTGGTGTGAATGTCTCTGCCCAAACAGTCAGAAACAGACTTCACGAGGGTGGCCTCAGGGCACGACGTCCTGTAGTGTGCCCTGTGATCACTGCTCAGAACCGTGGAGCTCGATTGGCATTTGCCATAGAACACCAGAATTGGCAAGTCCGCCACTGGCGCCCTGTGCTTTTCACAGATGAGAGCAGGTTTACCCTGAGCACCTGTGATAGACGTGAAAGGGTCTGGAGAAGCCAAGGAAAGCGCTATGCTGCCTGCAACATCATTCAGCATGACCCGTTCGGTGATGGGTCAGTGATGGTCTGGGGAGGCATTTCCATGGAGGGACCAACAGACATCTACAGGCTAGAGAACGGCAGTCTGACTGCCATTAGGTATCGGGATGAAATCCTTGCACCCATGGTCAGACCCTACGCTGGTACAGTAGGTCCTGGGTTCCTCCTGGTCCACGACAATGCCCGGCTTCATGTGGCAAGAGTATGCAGACAGTATCTGGAGGATGAAGGAATTGACACAATAGAATGGCCCTCACGATCACCTGATATAAACCCGATAGAACACCTCTGGGACATAATGTTTCGCTCCATCAGACGCCGCCAGGTTGCTCCTCAGACTTTACAGGAGCTCACTGATGCCCTTAGACAGATCTGAGAGGACATCCCACAAGACACCATCCGTGGTCTCATTAGGAGCATGCCGCGACGTTGTCAAACATGCATACAAGCACGTGGGGGCCACACAAGATATTGAAAAGAATTTTGAGTTGCAGAAATTGAATTTAGGCAAAATGGACGAGCCTGCCACATCATTTTTTCACTTTGATTTTTGGGGTGTCTATATACTGAGCCCTGTGGAGGCTGAAAACTTTTATTTCCATCAAAAGATGTGGCATCCTTTTGTTCCTGAGACATTAAACTCTCCATATCAGTATAGATATCCGACATTTTTTTTTTCACCATTGAAATCGGATGTGTTTTTAAAGTGTTCCTTTAATTTTTTTGAGCAGTGTATATATATACAGCCCGGCCCCCGGCCAAATTTTTTTAACCCAATGCGGCCCCCGAGTCAAAAAGTTTGGGGACCCCTGGTCATCACAATAGCAAATATTCTGTCGTTGGAGGAGAAAAAAAGCCAGTTCACCCTTGAGAAAACGAAAAGTGAGCAATTCTTAATGTGACAAACATCAAACAAGCAGATATCTCTCCATATCCATTGTGAAAACATTTTTTGCTGACAAAGGCAGGAAAATCACAAAATTAACTCTCAGATCATCTCAGATGTGTGAATGGGCCAAAAGTCTACTGTCAGCCCATTTGTACTGTGATGCTAAAATGGAATTAAGTGCAATAAGTTAATTAAGTGCAATATCATACCTCATATGTAATCCATGATGCAGAAGCAAGATGTATGTACAGATAAGAAAAGTGAAAATGCATAGTTCATTCATGACAGCATGTCATAGCCACAATTATTACTCAACTATGCCCCCTAGTGGCTGTAAGCAGTATGACGCCCCAGTCATCAGATTGTGTGGACCCTTTTGCTTTCAAAAGTACAGTAGAACTGATCAAGCTTCATCGGTTCATGCTCAGCTGTAGTCTGAGGGCCTGGTGCAGGACCCAAGGTATTTATCCTCCTCATCTATATCTTCTCAAGGGACACAACTTGGACAGACTTTAGAGTAGTCAGTGTCCAGTGCAGTACAGTGTGGGTCGCTTTTTGTGAGACTGTAAGTGTTTGAGATAAAATGATATCAAAACATATCGGGATGGACGTGTAATCGATATTAATTAAAAATGCGTTTGATAAAAAACGTTCCATTGTTTTTTTCCGTCATCGGAAAAAAGTAAAGTTGCGATGCAAGGTTGGTCGCACACTGGCAGGTAACAGTATCTACTAGCAAGTTTGGTTGCGCCATCTTGTTGTCTTGCGGTTGATTCTTTGCATGGAGTGAGAAGAGAAAGTAAATATGAAGAAATTGTGGACAAAACAGGAAAAGTCACCTCAACATTTTTGTTTGTTTTTTCAAACGCACTGTAGTCAGACCAACGTGGTCTGTAAATGATGCAAGGCGCTCGTCCCCACCAAGACCGGTAGTACCACACCACCTTAGCCACGCTTACCCTTTAGAGCACAGCTGTAACTTCCTGGCACTAAACCTGCAGACTGCAAACATTGCTTTATTTTGTTACACTTTATAAATCATTTCCTACATAGTTCTTACTTTTGCACCTTCATTTGAAGAGCTTATTGGTAAATGTTCAATGTGATTTTACCATTGTGTTTACATTGTTTGTTTTCCATGTTCGTGTTGACATTTCCTTGCCTTTCTGCCCTGATAGCTGAGGGGATTATAATTAAGTTAAGTTAAAGTACCAATGATTGTCACACACACACTAGGTGTGGCGAAATTATTCTCTGCATTTGACCCATCACCCTTGATCACCCCCTGGGAGGTGAGGGGAGCAGTGAGAAGCAGCGGTGGCCGCGCCCTAATCAGATAAATATTATATTTTAAAAATAAAATGTTTAAATGAAATCTTTTTTCTCCTGGTCATTATTTTCCATAAGTCATCAAAAATATGAATGATTATCGATATCGACCGATGTAAAACACTTGTGATACAGTTTTCAGCCATATTGCCCAGCCCTACCTCAGAGAGAGTGTGGCACACTCACTGGCTGTATTGACTCTGCACTGACAATATGCTGCTGTTTAATAATGGCACTATGGGCTGAATTACAAGAATAACTACATTTGTCCGGCAAATAAAATATAATTAATACGTTTGCAAATATATAAATGTAGGGATGAGTGATATGGCCTATAATCTATATTGGGATAATGTTATATTATTTGGTATATAAATGAGAATAGGATCATTTTAAAACAAATTAAAATGGCTCCTAATTTAGATGCTGACATATGTGGTAAAATGTTACATTATTTCCAGTTGTATTATTTTCTCAAAGCTATTATTAATCTACCGTGTTTGGATACTTTACATTAAGTTTTGGGCGATACTACAAATGTTGGTATCGATCCGATACCAAGTAGTTAAAGGGGCAGTGTCGGTCATACCAAGGTTGATACTCATACATAATACATGTTCAAGTTTTTGAATGCTAAAGTCATAATTATCATAATTATAATCAAACGCAGGATAACGGTGTAACCATACCGAATACATATTTTTATTTTTTTCGTTATTCCATTTTATCACATAAAAATGTGATAATTAAGTCAATCGTGCAAAAATTACTACCTGCTATCATTTCCTAAGTTTCTATACGATTACAAAAAAAGGCTAACGATATCGATGTAGTATTAACCATGTACTGATACAATACTTGGTATCAATACTGTTGACATATGTATTGATCCGCCCTTCCTTGTTTACGTTCAACTCTAGCTTAGCGGTTAGCTTTGCTTTGTTTGTATCTTTCTATAGGTGTGTAGTGTAGCATGTTTACAGTAGATATTCCTTGTCCTCCAGCAGTCCAGTGATGATGCTACTTGCGAGAAGGAGCACTGCGGAGGGATGTTAGCCGCTACCTTCTTAGCGAGGACGCCACCATGTGTAGGGATGGGTACCGTTAACATTTGAACTGATATGGTACTGATTCCCGGTAGCTGGGAATCGATAGTGGTTAGAGTGTCCGCCCTGAGATCGGTAGGTTGGAGTTCAAATCCCAGCTGAGTCATACCAAAGACTATAAAAATGGGACCCATAACCTCCCTGCTTGGCACTCAGCAACAAAGGGTTGGAGTTGGGGGTTAAATCACCAAAATGATTCCCGGGCGCGGCGCCGCTGCTGCCCACTGCTCCCCAAGGGAATGGGACAAATGCAGAGGACAAATTTCACCACATCTAGTGTGTGTGTGACAATCATTGGTACTTTAATCTTTAATCTTTAATACCCGTACCAAACGGTACCAATTTTCGGTACTATTGTGTGTGTTAAAAACATGAATTGTTTTTCACAATAAGAGCTTTTTTTTTAATTGCAACATTTAAAAATGAGATGATTATGGTAACTGCTGTCCAGTTATATCTTGTTTTATTACATTTTTGAGTCTAATTTGCAAGTCTGATTTTAAGTCGCAAATCCAGTTGCAAGCCCAAGACATTAGATGGCAGTAGTGCATAGTTTATTGTGTTTTGGTTTTTGTTGCGCCCTAAAAAGTGCTAATACTGTAAGTATGGCACTTATTACGCCCCAGCTGTTTGATTGTAACGTGCATTTTAGGTGTATTTTTCATTAACAAATTGGGAGGTGTTGAAATCGCCATGTAAAATCGCTAATGGTAATCAGTAGCCAAGCCAATTAGCATCAACCTCACACATTTTTGGAAACGCGGAGCCTTACTTTACTTGCATTGGAGCGTTTTTTTGAGTTAATATTGCTTTGTTGGCATTGAAAATTGTTTGTAGTTTGGCCGAGCGCGCTCTCACCGTTGATGACAGTTTACCGACCGAGGTTTTTGCTGATTCAAGCCAGAATTTGATGGCCGGAAGGCGGAGAACCCCCTGCTGTGTTTTTATTGATGCCTTTCTGGTCTTTGACCTCTGCGGAGTGCAACCAGTATAATCAGCTATTTTGTATCTCCAACTACTCCACACACACACACACACACACACACACACATCCTTCTTGCGGGTCACGCTGGGTTTACCACTTTTCCCATCATGCACTGCACTATTAGTCAGACGCATAAAGAGAAGTAAATCTTGGTGAAAAGCTGCACTCAGACGTTTCATGCCAACATTACAGTTAATCACCACAGCACTAGAGATTAAACATTGTCAACACTACATGTGAATATTGTAATAGCAATAATTACAATTATCAATACTATATCTAATGTTTGCTGAAAATATGCCCCATGCTTCAAACCGTAGTCAACATTGTAGACACACAAATGATCCCCGTCGAGTGAGTTGCTTGGGTTATTATGATAAAATAAATGACGTAACACACATAAAACTTACTACTTCTTACGTTTGTGTTGCTGTCAGCTGACAACTCTTCAGCTGTGAAAAGCTCATCATGGTGTAATGCAAAACACAATAATTGCATAGTGAAGTGGTGCAGTAGCTCTTATTAATCAATAAACCGTATACCCTTTCATCCTTTCATTGTTTTTACAGCTACATGCATGCATGAGCTGGCACCCGGCAGCAAATCGAAAATGGTTCTTGTTCCTTGAAAAGACTAATCCTACTAATTTCTTGAGAGAAAAGACTCCAGCATTGGATAAATAAAAGGATTCGGCCATCTTTGATTACTTCCAATCCTACACAGACGCAAAACAATCAGTCTCTGTAGGGTTTCGCAAGCTTTTTTTTGTGATTGTGTGAATTTGCGGCTGCGGCGAAGGTTGCAATGTTTCGGGGTAACTCGTGATTTTATGAACTTGTCCCGAGTGTGTGAATGTGAGTGTGAATGTTGTCTATCTGTGTTGGCCCTGCGATGACGTGGCGACTTGTCCGCCCGAATGCAGCTGGAATAGGCTCCAGCACCCCCGTGACCTCGAGAGGGACAAGCGGTAGAAAATGGATGGATTTTATCAATATTTTAAGTCAAACGTGTTCAAACTACGGCCCGCGGGCCAAGTGCGGCCAGCCGGCATCTTCAATTTGGCCCGCGAGACGGCATGAGTTTAATAAACCATGTGCAAGGTGTATTCATATCATATACAAATAGCCAGAGGTCTGATGGCTGGTCTTTTATCGCTATCTGGTGGCCAACAAAAGTAGCCCAACCATTACATATTCTTGCAAGAAAAACAGCACAGCATTTAATAGTTTATATGACCCAATCCAAACAACCTTCCCTAGTCATGGTGCAGCACAAAAAGCAAAACAAGTCAACAAACATGGTCAGACATGCTCATCGAACTTTGTGGATATTGTAGAAAAACATCCAGTCAACATAAAAGAAAAACATCTAAATTACACCCATTTAAATCAATTACAAAGCACGATGGGAAAAATGCAAAACACTCTCTCCAAATGTATCCATGTTTGGCACATTATAGCTGCTTTATATTTCTGATTGATTAAAACATTTGAGTAAACAAGGTAGGAGTTGAACTTTCACATACTCTAAATAACCAATTCTAATAATTATTAATTATTTATCCCGTATATATATATATATATATATATATATATATATATATATATATATATATATATATATATATATATATATATATATATATATATATATATATATATATATATATATATATATATACATACAGTCGTGGTCAAAAGTTTACATACACTTGTGAAGGACATAATGTCATGGCTGTCTTGAGTTTACAATAATTTCTACAACTCTTATTTTTTTTGTGATAGAGTGATTGGAGCACATACTTGTTTGTCACAAAAACATTCATGAAGTTTGGTTCTTTTATGAATTTATTATGGGTCTACTTAAAATGTGACCAAATCTGCTGGGTCAAAAGTATACATACAGAAACATACATGATACATTTTGGTGATGTAGAAAAGTTACAATCAAATCAAATTAGCTTCACGGCATGGCCTCTTAACTTCATGTGAGTGATTATGATTGACGACACCTGTTGACTTCTCTAAACCCATTTAAATAGGGCTTGTGTGATGCAGTCATTAGACTCGGTTACAAACGCGACAATGGGAAAGTCAAAAGAACTCGGCACAGATCTAAAAAAACGAATCATTGACTTGAACAAGTCAGGAAAGTCACTTGGACCCATTTCAAAGCAGCTTAAGGTCCCAAGAGCAACTGTGCAGACAATTGTTCGTAAGTATAATGTGCATGGCACAGTTTTGTCACTGCCACGATCAGGAAGAAAACGCAAGCTATCACCTGCTGCTGAGAGAAAATTGGTCAGGATGATCAAGACTAGAGTCAACTGAGAACCACCAACAAGCAGGTCTGCAATGAATTGGAAGCTGCTGGAACACAGGTGTCAGTTACCACAGTCAAGCGTGTTTTGCATCCCCATGGACTGAGAGGCTTCCATGCAAGAAGAAGCCCTTGCTCCAGAAGCGACACCTTAAGGCTCGTCTAAAGTTTGCTGCTGATCACATGGACAACGATAAGGAGGAAAGTTCTGTGGTCAGATTAAACTAAAATTGAGCTGTTTGGCCACAATACCCAGCAATATGTTTGGAGGAGAAAAGGTGAGGCTTTTAATCCCAGGAACACCATTCTTACTGTCAAGCATGGTGGTGGCAGTAATATGCTCTGGGCCTGTTTTGCTGCCAATGGAACTGGTGCTTTACAGAGAGTAAATGGGACAATGAAAAAGAAGGATTACCTCCAAATTCTTCAGGAAAACCTAAAATCACCAACCCGGAGGTTGGGTCTTGGGCGCACACACCCCAAAAGTGGTAAAGGAATGGCTAAATCAGGCTAGAATTAAGGTTTTAGGATGGCCTTCCCAAAGTCCTGACTTAAACGTGTGGACAATGCTGAAGAAACAAGTCCATGTCAGAAAACCAACCCATTTAGCTGAACTGCACCAATTTTGTCAAGATGAGTGGTCAAAAATTCAACCAGAAGCTTGCAAGAAGCTTGTGGATGGCTACCAAAAGCGCAAGTGAAACTTGCCAAGGGACATGTAACCAAATATTAACATTGCTGTATGTATACTTTTGACCCAGCAGATTTGGTCACAATTTCAGTAGACCCATAATAAATTCATAAAAGAACCAAACTTCGTGAATGTTTTTTGTGACAAACAAGTATGTGCTCCAATCACTCTATCACAAAAAAATAAGAGTTGTATAAATTATTGGAAACTCAAGACAGCCATAACATAAAACCTAGCATATTTTGACAAGTGCAGGCAGACAATTTCAGGATCCTAGAGCGTCGCTTTGTTTCCTCGATGCTCATTACAGAGAAAAACTTGCTCACAATTATGTGTGGTTTCCCATTCAGCTCCGTGAATAAATAGGAGGATGATCATTTTTCTTGGAACACTCAGCACTCTGCGTCCACGTTTTTCTTTTGCGGCAAGGAGAGTGCCAAAGCGTGATGTGTTTACGTTGGGTCAGGGAGAGGAGCCACAGCCCAGCTTTACAGTCTGCATAACAGAATTGCTATTGCGACATCCAGTGGACACATTGAGAACCGCTATTTCTTTCATTTAAAAAGGAAGCTCAATTTTACACCTAGCAAACTCCTGGCCTGTGGGCTGACGCTTTGACATCCCTGGTTTAAGAGAACAGATTAAACAAACATATTATTCACAATTAGAAGTTATTCTCGTAAAAATTGCAGTTCGAGATGTATAAAATGACTGGCGTTCAAGCTGTCAATCAAACACGGCCGTCTCGTGCATGCATAGGCATGGGTCCGAATCCGGTACTTTTTGCCACCGACCGAATCCTGCCAGTCCCACCAAGGCACTGATCCACGTAAAATCCACAGGTGCAATGTTTCAGTACCTGGTTTGCACGTGACGTCACGCCCATTTGCCACATTTCTGATCACTCCAGCAGCACTGAGAGCGGACTGAGCTAAACTACCTCTCGGTAATGTTCAATGCCAACAAAGTAATCGACTCAGAAAAACGCCCCAAAGTAAGTAAAGTAAGGCTCCACTTTTCCCAAAAATGCGCTACTGATTAGCATTAGCGATTTCAACTTTTTCATTTCAACGCCTTCAAATTTGTTAATGAAAACGTTACAATCAAACAACTGGTGCGTAATTAATACACTACTTTCAGTATTAACATTTTGTAGGGCAAAGTCTGAAATGAAAAAATATATATATGCACTATTGCCGTCCATCGTCTTGGACTTGCAATTATAAACGCAAATTAATGTCATACTTGCAAATGAGGTAATGAATACAAAAATAATAAAACAAGATATAACAACTGGACTGCAGTTAAGATATGTAGCTCTTTTAAAAGTTTTAATGGAATATATATTTAGAATATTTATTAACATACACAAAAATACTAAAAATGGGTACTGTTAATTCCCAGGTAATGGGAATTGGTACCATATCGGTTCAAATGTGAAGGTAAAGAGATCTTTGATACATGTATGTATGTTAGTACAGGCCAAAAGTTTGGACACACCTTCTCCTCGTTCAATGCCTCTTCTTTATTTTCATGACTATTTACATTGTAGGTTGTCACTGAAGGCATCAAAACTATGAATGAACACATGTGGAGTTATGTACTTAACAAAAAAAGGGGAAATAACTGAAATATGTTTTATATTCTAGTTTCTTCAAAATGAAGGAAGCCAAGAGTGTGCAAAAAAAGTAATCAGAGCAAAGGGTGGCTATTTTGAAGAAACTAAAATAAAAAACATGTTTTATATATATATATATATATATATATATATATATATATATATATATATATATATATATATATATATATATATATATATATATGTATATGTCTATCTGTGTTGGCCCTGCGATGAGGTGGCGACTTGTCCAGGGTGTACCCCGCCTTCCGCCCGATTGTAGCTGAGATAGGCTCCAGCGCCCCCTGCGACCCCGAAGGGAATAAGCGGTAGAAAATGGATGGATGGATGGATATATATATATATATATATATATATATATATATATATATATATATATATATATATATATATATATATATATATATATGTTTTTAACCCTGATTAAAAACACCTTTTTAATCAGGGTTTTTACTGATCATGTTAAACTCGTCTTAGGTTTTTTGTTGTATTCTCTTATGTTTGTATTTTATATATTGCTCTTATTACTATTCCCTCAATGCAATGTTTTTATTCATTTATATATGTATTTTTTCATATATTTCATACTATTTTTTTAGATGGCATTAATGTTGGTTATTCTCCAGTGTGGATGCCCCAAAGGTGGCGTTTTCCCTCAACATGCCATGCCATGTTTTGGTAGTGTCAACAGTTCCTTGTGAAAAGTGCTATAAAATATAAAGTTTGATACAGCAGCATCGCCCAGAATGTATGGCATGCAAACAAACACAAACACACACACACACACACACACAGGCACCCACACACACACACACACACACATTACTCTTACCTGAGTCCTTGTCAAGGAAAAGACAGCAGTGGCCACTCTGCAGTAACCATGGCAACACCTGTGACACATGAAAAGGTGTGTGACAGATAATAGTACAAATACAGCTGAGTCATGAGAGGCACCAAGTGGGGAGGGGGTCCATTCACACCATACTTGCCAACCCTCCCGAATTTTCCGGGAGACTCCCGAATTTCAGTGCCTCTCCCGAAAATCTCCCGGGACAACCATTCTCCCGAATTTCTCCCGATTTCCAGCCGGACAACTATATTGTGGGCGTGCCTTAAAGGCACTGCCTTTAGCGTCGTCCCTCACCTGAAAAGGAGACTATTATATATGTCTCCGTTATCCATAGGTTTATCTATAACCCATAAAGTAGGCAGGCACGGAGCTATTTCTCAGCGTGTGTTTATACCAGCCGGCACGTTCATACACTGACACACAACATCCGGATTCCCATCATGCATTGCTTCAAAACTACAGCAAGTAGTAATGTCCAAAATTTCCAGCCGGACAAACAATATTGGGGGCGTGCCTTAAAGGCACTACCTTTAGCGTCCTCTCACCTGAAAAGGAGACTATTATATAATTCTCCGTTATCCATAGGTTTATCTATAACCCATAACACGGTGGCCGAATGGATATACCATATTTTTTGGACTATAAGTCGCGTTTTTTTTCATAGTTTGGCCGAGGGTGC
Source organism: Entelurus aequoreus (assembly GCF_033978785.1). Lineage (NCBI taxonomy): Eukaryota > Metazoa > Chordata > Actinopteri > Syngnathiformes > Syngnathidae > Entelurus > Entelurus aequoreus. The sequence continues at coordinate 14,662,801 of NC_084753.1, read as the reverse complement.
GACTTATACTCAGGAGCGACTTATGTGTGAAATTATTAACACATTACCCTAAAATATCAAATAATATTATTTAGCTCATTCACGTAAGAGACTAGACGTATAAGATTTCATGGGATTTAGCGATTAGGAGTGACAGATTGTTTGGTAAACGTATAGCATGTTCTATATGTTATAGTTATTTGAATGACTCTTACCATAATATGTTACGTTAACATACCAGGCACGTTCTCAGTTGGTTATTTATGCGTCATATAACGTACACTTATTCAGCCTGTTGTTCACTATTCTTTATTTATTTTAAATTGCCTTTCAAATGTCTATTCTTGGTGTTGGGTTTTTATCAAATACATTTCCCCAAAAAATGCGACTTATACTCCAGTGCGACTTATATATGTTTTTTTTTTCCTTCTTTATTATGCATTTTCGGCCGGTGGGACTTATACTCTGGAGCGACTTATAGTCCGAAAAATACGGTAGTCACTCATGAACGGTCAGAGAAGCACAAGGCGGCGGCAACTCAGTATCATGGGCCACCTTGCAAGCAACATCCCGTTCTCATTTGCGGATGTTTTCATCAAATCCGTGAAGGATATGTTCCTGGATTCAGAGATCGCTCGCCAGTACTCAAATGGCAGAACAAAGGCTACTCAAATAGTGAAAGGTAAGTGTTTTTTTTTTTTTTTAAGTAAGCAGCAAGTACAGTACAGTTAGTAGAACTGTGTTTTCATTACTGTGTACTGTACTATATATATATATATATATATATATATATATATATATATATATATATATATATATATATATATATATATATATATATATATAAATACTTTAATTTCAGTGAATTCTATAGCTATAGATATACTCCTCCCCCCCTTAACCCCGCCCCCGTCCATCCACCTCAATTCTCCCGAATTCGGAGGTCTCAAGGTTGGCAAGTATGATTCACACACACAAACACACACACACACACACACACACACACACACACACACACACACGTTATCATTTGGAATGGGGACCAAGTTTGTGATCATCACTTGTGGGGACCACCCTTTCTACTGGTTGTGGAGGCATAAAAAAAATGAGGTAAAATGGTCACTGCCCAGTTAGCTCATACCCGTCTTTAAATCTCTGGATTGATGAAGTAATGTGCTGATCATTCTTACTGGGGACCCTGAAGAAAAAGAGTTAATATGGTTCATGGGTACCAAATTTAAATAATTTTGCATAATTCACACAAATGTGTACGTGACTACTGAGGACCATTTAAAATAAGAAAAAGTTCACACTCAAACTAACCAGTAAACATGTTTTATGGGCCAAAGCTTCAAAATCAGTTACGCATCTTCAGAATGGATCTGACTATCATTTAAAAAGGTTTCCCTTTAGGGCAGTGGTCCCCAACCACCGGTCCGTGGATCGATTGGTACCGGGCTGCACAAGAAATTAAAAAAATTAAATAAAATATTTTAATTTTTTTATTAAATCAACATAAAAAACACAAGATACACTTACAATTAGTGCACCAACCCCAAAAAAAAACCTCCCCCATTTACACTCATTCACACACATTTCTGGTTCCTACATTATATATCAATACAGATCAATACAGTCTGCAGGGATACAGTCCGTAAGCACACATGATTGTATTTCTTTATGACAACAAAAAAAAAAGGTTGGGGACCACTGATTTAGGGGACCTGTTTTTTTGGTCCCCATACCGTCAGAGGTCCCCTAAAGGTGACTGTGTAAACAGAGCGATGTCCCCATTAAGTGAGCATTGCCAGAACACACACACACACCCACACGCACACGCACACACACAATGAAATGGCCCATTCATGTTTTTGTGCAGAAGTGTGCATGACAACAACAACAACAACAACGTGCTTAAGCAGTATGCACGTGATCGCGTCATCGTACGTCACCTTCTTCGTGGCTGACATGTTTCCCGCGGTGAGGATTTCTTTCCCGCGCTAACTTCGCCTATACGTCCGCGTGATTATTAGGTCAGCTGTCATCCCCGGTGACATGTGCCCGGTGCTGCTAGGTCCACCTCCACGACGGCGCAGGAGCCAAGAACAATAATAATAATGACAACAACAACAAAGTCCCGTCTTCTTGTCCAGATGTGGCGTTAGGGTCTCCAACGTTGAGACGAGCACGTCTGACGCCATGTTGTTTCGCCCCCTCCACCACCCTCAAAGTCTGCAGACACACTTGCAGGACACAACTTCTCATAGCGGCTTCTATTTATAGAAAACTGCGCCATCTATATGACAGCTCCGTTTATTTGTTTTGTTTTTTTAATTAAAAAAGAAAGAATAATACAGAACTGCAAACAACAAATGTGTAAGAAGTAAAATAACATTTCAATTTCCATACCTACGATTTCATTACATTTTCAAAATCAATACAAAACTGAATACTTACTCATTCCCCCCCCCCCCCCCCACCCCCAAAATGAATCATGCGAAGCAAACGTCTTGTTGTTGTCAGTGCAAACTTTGGTCACCAGATGGCAGCATTTACTGATGATGCTCTGTCCGTGGTCCTGATTGACAATCACAACTAAGTCCAGAATATAACATTTTAAAAATAGCTGTTGAACGTTTTCAGTTTCCTCTTAAAACCCACTTTTATTTTCTGGATTTTAAGTCGGCCCAAGTCGTGTGGTCCTCCGTGTCTTTTATTGTTTTATTCTATGTTATTGATTTGTTTTTACTTTGGTGTTTTTAATCATCTTTATTATTTTTATTTTGTATTTATTTTTATTATTTTATCTATTATTTGAAAAAAACTTTTGATTAAATTACTTATTGTTTTTATGTGCAGTACACAGGAAACAGTTTGTTAATAGTGCACACATATATATATATATATATATATATATATATATATATATATATATATATATATATATATATATATATATATATATATATATATATATATATATATATATCAATCAATCAATCACAATCAATCATCAATCAATGTTTATTTATATAGCCCTAAATCACAAGTGTCTCAAAGGGCTGCACAAGCCACAACGACATCCTCGGTACAGAGCCCACATACAGGCAAGGAAAAACTCACCCCAGTGGGACGTCGGTGTGAATGACTATGAGAAACCTTGGAGAGGACCGCATATGTGGGCATATATATATATATATATATCCATCTTCTTCCGCTTATCCGAGGTGGGGTCGCGGGGGCAGCAGCCTAAGCAGGAAAGCCCAGGCTTCCCTCTCCCCAGCCATTTTCGTCCAGCTCCTCCCGGAGTATATATACATATATATATATATATATATATATATATATATATATATATATATATATATATATATATATATATATATGTATATATATATATATATATATATGTATATGTATATATATATATATATATATATGTATATATATATATATATATATATATATATATATATATATATATATATATATATATATATATATATATATATATATGTATATATATATATATATATACACACATACGTTAGGTCAGGAAAAAACACAGAGGCTATTTCATCCCTACAGGCCTGTATAGCAGATTTCTATGCTCTTCAGGGGATTTTTATAAAATACAAATATACAATATATATACATACATACCCCATGAAGAGCAGGGAAATCTGTGAAACAGGCTTGTAGGGATGTAATAGCCTCTGTGTTTTTTTCCTGACCTAACGTATATTCCGCTCTACCCTGGTATTGAGCACTGTATAAAGGATAAACCACAGAAACCTCGACTATATATATATATATAAAGGTATATATTTATTTATATATATCATTTGTCAGCACCACTGACTCACAGGTGTGCAACCAAGACTCCACTTTTATTGACTCACGGGTTGACGAAAACAAATTTCACAGACTCACGGGTTGAGTAGGAGTCAAGTTCTACCGACTCACGTGTTGACCAAGACTGAAGTTTCACTGACTAATGGGTTGGCAAAGACTCAAATTTTCACTTACTCTCATGTTGACTAAAACTCAAGTTTTACTGACTCACGTGTTGACTCAGACTCAAGTTTTACTGACTCACATGTTGACAAAGACTCAAGTTTCACTGACTAATGGGTTGACGAAGACTCAAGTTTCACTGATTCACATGTTGACTTAGACTCAGATTTCACTGACTCACATGTTGAGAAAGACTTGAGTTTTACTGACTCACGTGTTAAAGAAGACTCAAGTTTCACTGACTAACGGGCTGACAAAGACATAAGTTTTACTGACTCACATGTTGACTAAGATTCACGTTTACTGACTCATGTGTTGACTAAAAGTCAAGTTTCGCTGATTCACGTATTGACTAAGACTCAAGTTTCACTGATTCACATGTTGACTAAGACTCAAGTTTCACTGACTCACATGTTGACTTAGACTCAAGATTTACTGACTCACGTGTTGACTAAGACTCAAGTTTCACTGACTCACATGTTGACTTAGACTCAAGATTTACTGACTCACGTGTTGACTAAAAGTCAAGTTTCACTTGTTTACGTGTTGGCTAAAACTCGAGCTTCATTCTTGTATGTGTTGAAGAAGACTCAAGTTCCACTCACTCACGTATTGACATAGGCTCAAGTTTTACTGACTCACGTCTAGACTAAAAGTCAAGTTTCACTGATACAGGTGTTGATGAAGACTCGAGTTTCACTGACTCAAATGTTGACTAAAACTCAAGTTTTACTGACTCACATGTTGACATAGACTCAAGTTTCACTGACTAATGGGCTGACGAAGACTCAAGTTACACTGACTCACATGTTGACTTAGACTCAATATTTACTGAGTCATGTGTTGACTAAAAGTCAAGTTTCACTGATTCACGTGTTGACTAAAACTCAAGCTTCATTATTCTATGTGTTGAGGAAGACTCAAGTTTCACTGACTCACGTGTTGACAAAAAGTCAAGTTTTACTGACTCGTGTTGACTAAAAGTCAAGCTTCACTGATACACGTGTTGACTGAAACTCAAGCTTCACTCTTTTACGTGTTGACGAAGACTAAAATTTCACTGACTCACATGTTGACATAGACTCAAGTTTCACAGACTCTCGTGTTGTCAAAGACTCAAGTTTTGCTACCGCGGGAGTTGACAAAGAATCGAGTTTAACTGATTCACGTGTTGACGAAAACTCAAGTTTTACTGACTCAAGTGTTGACAAAGACTCAAGTTTCACTGGCTCACGTTTTTACAAAAATGTACGTTTCAATGGCTCACTAGTTGACAAAGACTCAAGTTTCACTGATTTACGTGTTCAATGAAGTCTCAAGTTTTACTGACACACAGGTTCATAAAGACTCGATTTCGATGACTAAAGTGTGTTCGACAAAGACTCAAATTTGACTTACCCACATGAGGACGAAGACTTAAGATCCACTGACAAGCAGGTGCTCGATGAAGACTGAAGTATAACTGACTCGCAGGTTGACAAAGACTCGAGTTTCACTGACTAACAGGTGTTTGACAAAGACTTTAATTTGAATGACTCACAGGACTAGCGGGTGCTCAACCAAAACTTAAGTTTAACTGACTCACAGGTTGACGATGTCTCAAGTTTCTCTGAATCATGGGTTGACAAAGACCCCGATTTTAAATGACTCACATGTTGAAGAAGACTTAAGATTCACTGACCAGCGGGTGCTTGACGAAAACTCAAGTTTAACTGACTCACAGGTTGACTGACACAAATTTACCTGACCTATGGGTTGACGAAGACTTGAGTTTCCCTGACTAACGGGTGTCCAACAAATACTGAAGATTCACGGACTCACATGTTGGCGAAGACTCTAGTTTTACTGACTAACGGGTGTTCGGCAAAGACTTCAGTTTCACTGACTAACGGGTTGACAAAGACTCAAGTTTCACTGAAAAACAGGTGCTTGATGAGGACTCAAGTTTCATGAACTAACAGGTGATTATCGAAGACTCGAGTTGACTGACTCACATGTTGACGAAGATTTAAAGTTTTACTGACAAGCGGGTGCTCGACAAACACTCAAGTTTGACAGACTCACATGTTGACAAAGACTTAAGATTCATTAATTAGCGGGTGTTCGACAAAGACTTAAGTTTCACTAATTCACATGTGAACAAAGACTTGAGTTACACTGACTTGGGGGTGCTCGACGAAGACTCAAGTTTCACATGTTGATGAAGACTTGAGTTTAACTGACGAATGGGTGTTATACAGAGACACAAGTTTTACTAACTCTTGTGTTGACCAAGACTTGAGTTTCCCTGACTCACGGGCTGACGGAGGCACGGGTCACACTGACTAACGGGTGTTTGATGAAGACTCTAATTTGATTGACTCACATATTGACTAAGACTTAAGTTTCACTGTCTCATCAGTTCACGAAGACTCAAGTTTAACTGACTCGTGGATTGGGCGAAGACTCCAGTTTCAATGTCTCATGGAGTGACAAAGACTCAAGTTGAACTTACTCATGGGTTGACGAAGACTCAAGTTTCACTGTTTCATGGGTTGACAAAGACTCAAGTTCAACTGACTCAAGGATGGTATGAGGACTTAAGTTTCACTGACTCATGGGGTGACAAAGACTCAAGTTTCACTGTCTCACGGGTTGACAAAGACTCAAGTCTCACTGACTCATATATAGACGAAACCCAAGTTTCACTGTCTCATGGGTTGACGAAGGCTCAAGTTTAACTGACTCATGGGTTCGACGAAGACTCAGGTTTCGCAGAGGACAAATTTCACCACATCTAGTGTTTGTGTGACAATCATTGGTACTTTAATCTTTAATCTTTAATCATTGTCTCATGGATTGGATGAACACTCAAGTTTCACTGTCTCACGGGGGTTGTATGAAGATTCAAATTTGACTGACTCCTATGTTGCCGAAGACTTAAGAAACCCTGACTCACCTGTACCCAAGGGAGACTTCAGTCTTGGAATGGGAAGTTGTTGTGCATGTGCGAGTTGACTGACTTATAAGCACTCGAGTCGGTTACAAGAATCAAGTTTCCCATCACTAAATTTACCTTTTTTTAATTCCACTCGCTATTTTTGCTGTTGTGGCCTTTTTCCGGAACTGACTTTCTTCAGGCTTCTGATTGGCCCAAAAGTCCCAAGTCATCATCATTATTGTGATAGTGCCACCTGTTGAGTTGAGTTTGTGTTTATTTGGAACATGCATGCATACAACATGATACATCACAATTTCCAGTTTCTCTATTCAACATGTTCAAAAAGGAGTAGGAAGAAGCAGAGCTTATTTAATCCTACCCCTTTTCCTTTACATAGCAGTTGTTAGTGAAGTAAGTTATATTTCATATGGTGAGATAAGTAAGATTATCTAGAAAATGAATGGATGGATGAAATAAATTCAGAATGTTTATCATGGTTCTTCTTCTTTGTACTTTGTAAACACTTTCAGTTTGAAGAGTTTCTTAAAGTGGATTAAATGTGTACATAGTTTGATTTCTTTGCTTAATCCATTCCATCATTTAATTCCACATACTGATATACTGAAGGTCTTGAGTCTTAAATTACATTTTTCTCTAAGATTATATTTCTCCTGCTGTCATAATTCGGGAAACGTTCACTATATTGCCAAAAGTATTTGGCCACCTGCCTTGACTCACTTATGAACTTGAAGTGCCATCCCAGTCCTAACCCATAGGGTTCAATATGATGTCGGTACACCTTTTGCAGCTATTACAGCTTCAACTCTTCTGGGAAGGCTGTCCACAAGGTTGCGGAGTGTGTTTATAGGAATTTTCCACCATTCTTCCAAAAGCGCATTGGTGAGGTCACACACTGATGTTGGTCGAGAAGGCCTGGCTCTCAGTCTCCGTTCTAATTCATCCCAAAGGTGTTCTATCGGGTTCAGGTCAGGACTCTGTGCAAGCCAGTCAAATTCATCCACACCAGACTTTGTCATCCATGTCTTTATGGACCTTGCTTTGTGCACTGGTGCACAGTCATGTTGGAAGAGGAAGGGGCCCACTCCAAACTGTTCCTAAAAGTTGGGAGCATGGAATTGTCCAAAATGTTTTGGTATCCTGGAGCATTCAAAGTTCCTTTGATCAAGGGGATGGGTCAAATGCAGAGGACAAATTTCACCTCACCTAGTGTGTGTGACAATCACTGGTACTTTAACTTTAACTTAACTTAACTTTCACTGGAACTAAGGGGCCAAGCCCAACTCCTGAAAAACAACCCCACACCATAATTGCTCCTCCACCAAATTTCACACCCGGCACAATGCGGTCCGAAATGCAGTCCGAAATTTACCGTTCTCCTGGCAATCTCCAAACCCAGACTGGTCCATCAGATTGCCAGATGGAAAAGCGTAATTCCTCACTCCAGAGAACACGTCTCCACTGCTCTAGAGTCCAGTGGCGACGTGCTTTACACCACTGCATCTGACGCTTTGCATTGGACTCTGTGATGTATGGCTTAGATGCAGCTGCTCGGCCATGGAAACCCATTCCATGAAGCCCTCTGTGTACTGCACGTGGGCTAATTGGAAAGTCACATGAAGTTTGGAGCTCTGTAGCAACTGACTGTGCAGAAAGTCTTTGCACTATACGCTTCAGCATCCGCTGACCCCTCTCTGACAGTTTACATGGCCTACCACTTTGTGGCTGACTTGCTGTTGTTCCCAAACTCTTCAATTTTTTAAAATAAAACTGACAGTTGAATTTGGAATATTTAGGAGCGAGGAATATTGTAGCGTCCTGGAAGAGTTAGTGCTGCAAGGGGTTCTGGGTATTTGTTGTGTTGTGTTTATGTTGTGTTACGGTGCGGATGTTCTCCTGAAACGTGTTTGTCATTTTTGTTTGGTGTGGGTTCACAGTGTGGCGCATATTTGTAACAGTGTTGAAGTTGTTTATACGATCACCCTCAGTGTGACCCGTATGGCTGTTGACCAATTATGCCTTGCATTCACTTGTGTGTGTGAAAAGCCGTAGATATTATGTGACTGGGCCGGCACGCAAAGGCAGTGCCTTTAAGGTTTATTGGCGCTCTGTACTCCTCCCTACGTCCGTGTACACAGTTTTAAAAAGTCATGAATTTGACTTTTTGAAACCGATACCGATAATTTTGAAACCGATACCGATAATTTTTGATATTACATTTTAAAGCATCCATCGGCCGATATTATCGGACATCTCTAGTCGCGGGCCAATAAAAACCGAGCTGCAGGCCGCAAATGGCCCCCAGGCTGCACTTTGGACACCCCTGGTTTAAAGTCATATCCAACAATCGCGACAAAGACTTTTTACTGTCAACTGAGTTTTTTTGTTTTTTTTTAGAGATTTCTGCTGGTGGTGTGCCTCCGGATTTTTTCCAACGCAAAAAAATGTGTCCTTGGCTCAAAAAAAAGGTTGAAAAACACCGGATTAGGACACCTGATTCTGATCATTTGGACGGGTGGCCAAATACTTTTGGCAACACAGTGCATATCATCATTGTTGTAATTGAAATGAAAATACTAACTTTTTTTTTTTAGAATGTTTTATTGTAAATGTTTTATATCATTGTCTTAATTGACCATTTGCGCACGCACACCAAAAAAAAGTTCCTCCCACCTTTTGTCGCATTGTGGCAAGAAGAAGAAGAAGAAGAAGAAGAAGAGGAAGAAGAAGAAGAAGAAGAAGAAGAAGAAGAAGAAGAAGAAGAAGAAATTAATTAATTTATTTATTTATTTACTCACTCCAAAAAGAAGAAGAAATTAATTAATCAATTAATTAATTAATTAATTAATTAATTAATTTACTCACTCCAAGAAGAAGAACGAGAACTCGGGACGCCGGGAACTGGCGTGTGACGTCACGACCCTTCGACGGCGCCCTGACCTCCCAAAGCTTTTGTGCTCATTTGAGGCGCCGCACGTCACAAGTGGGCCCGACGTGTGCCCGCGTGACTCCCGATTGGGCGCGGACAAAAGCCGCAGAGCGCCGGCCCCGCCCGCGGAGCGTAAGACGTGCAGCTGCGGCAGGTACACCGTACATGCTAGCATGCTTGCTAGCTAGCTTGCTTGGCTCTGCTCGCCGTTCGGAAGTCCGTTCACTTAAACGACGACTTGTGGTGTCGGCGGGATGTTGCACGCTGTAGTTTGATGCAAGGCAGCTGTTGGCTTTCTGCAAAGGTGCAAGTCGATGCGGGAGATAAGTGCGGCATGCATTGCGTCATCGCATTTGATCCACGTGATCATGTTTGATGTGTCATAGACGTTGCAGCCCTAATGAGCTTCAGCTGGCGTTGATTTGTTGTATTTATTGATGCTTTAGCTATGGCGGAGGTGTGTTGATTTGAAAGTCATATCTTGGTGTTTTTAGGCGTCGAAATGTTTCCCATTACTTAGCAGCTTAGTTATAGGTGGCAATAATTCAAGGTATTTACTGCATTTAAACTCAATGCATATTTTATTTCAACATGACCAATGTGAACTTCTTAAATGTTTTATTATGAATTGGTGCAGCACGGTGGTACAGGGGTTAGTCCTGGGTTCAATCCTGGGCTCGGGATCTTTCTGTGTGGAGTTTGCGTGGGTTCCCTCCTGGTACTCCAGCTGCCTCCCACCTCCAAAGACATGCACCTGGGGATAGGTTGATTGGCAACAATAAATTGGCCCTAGTGTGTGAATGTTGTCTGTCTATCTGTGTTGGCCCTGCGATGAGGTGGCGACTTGTCCAGGGTGTACCCCGCCTTCCGCCCGAATGCAGCTGAGATAGGCTCCAGACTTCCCCGCGACCCCGAAAGGGACAAGCGGTAGAAAATGGATGGATGGATGAAATGTTAGTGTGAATGTTGTCTGTCTATCTGTGTTGGCCCTGCGATGAGGTGGCGACTTGTCCAGGGTGTAACCCGCCTCCCGCCCGAATGCAGCTGAGATAGGCTCCAGACCCCCCGCGACCCCGTAAGGGACAAGCGGTAGAAAATGGATGGATGGAATGAATGTGAGTGTGAATGTTGTCTATCTGTGTTGGCCCTGCGATGAGGTGGCAACTTGTCCAGGGCGTAACCCGCCTTCCGCCCGAATGCAGCTGAGATAGGTTCCAGCACCCCCTGCGACCCCGAAAAGGACAAGCAGTAGAAAATGGATGGATGGAATGAATGTGTGTGAATGTTGTCTATCTGTGTTGGCCCTGCGATGAGGTGGCGACTTGTCCAGGGTGTACCCCGCCTTCCGCCTGAATGCAGCTGAGATAGGCTCCAGACTTCCCCGCGACCCCGAAAGGGACAAGCGGTAGAAAATGGATGGATGGATGGAACGTTAGTGTGAATGTTGTCTGTCTATCTGTGTTGGCCCTGCGATGAGGTGGCAACTTGTCCAGGGCGTAACCCGCCTTCCGCCCGAATGCAGCTGAGATAGGTTCCAGCACCCCCTGCGACCCCGAAAAGGACAAGCAGTAGAAAATGGATGGATGGAATGAATGTGTGTGAATGTTGTCTATCTGTGTTGGCCCTGCGATGAGGTGGCGACTTGTCCAGGGTGTAACCCGCCTTCCGCCCGAATGCAGCTGAGATAGGCTCCAGACCCCCCCCCCCCCTCCCCCCCTCCCCCCCGCGACCCCGAAAGGGACAAGCGGTAGAAAATGGATGGATGGAATGAATGTTAGTGTGAATGTTGTCTGTCTATCTGTGTTGGCCCTGCGAGGAGGTGGCGACTTGTCCAGGGTGTACCCCGCCTTCCGCCCGAATGCAGCTGAGATAGGCTCCAGCACCCCCCACGACCCCGTAAGGGACAAGCGGTAGAAAATGGATGGATGGATGGAACGTTAGTGTGAATGTTGTCTGTCTATCTGTGTTGGCCCTGCGATGAGGTGGCGACTTGTCCAGGGTGTACCCCGCCTTCCGCCCGAATGCAGCTGAGATAGGCTCCAGACCCCCCCGCGACCCCGTAAGGGACAAGCGGTAGAAAATGGATGGATGGAATGAATGTGTGTGAATGTTGTCTATCTGTGTTGGCCCTGCGATGAGGTGGCGACTTGTCCAGGGTGTACCCCGCCTTCCGCCCGAATGCAGCTGAGATAGGCTCCAGCACCCCCCGCGACCTCGAAAGGGACAAGCGGTAGAAAATGGATGGATGGATGAAATGTTAGTGTGAATGTTGTCTGTCTATCTGTGTTGGCCCTGTGATGAGGTGGCGACTTGTCCAGGGTGTACCCCGCCTTCCGCCTGAATGCAGCTGAGATAGGCTCCAGACCCCCCCGCGACCTCGTAAGGGACAAGCGGTAGAAAATGGATGGATGGAATGAATGTGTGTGAATGTTGTCTATCTGTGTTGGCCCTGCGATGAGGTGGCGACTTGTCCAGGGTGTACCCCGCCTTCCGCCCGAATGCAGCTGAGATAGGCTCCAGCACCCCCCGCGACCTCGAAAGGGACAAGCGGTAGAAAATGGATGGATGGATGAAATGTTAGTGTGAATGTTGTCTGTCTATCTGTGTTGGCCCTGCGATGAGGTGGCGACTTGTCCAGGGTGTACCCCGCCTTCCGCCTGAATGCAGCTGAGATAGGCTCCAGCACCCCCCGCGACCTTGAAAGGGACAAGCGGTAGAAAATGGATGGATGGCATGAATGTGAGTGTGAATGTTGTCTGTCTATCTGTGTTGGCCCTGCGATGAGGTGGCGACTTGTCCAGGGTGTACCCTGCCTTCCGCCCGAATGCAGCTGAGATAGGCTCCAGCACCCCCCGCGACCCCGAAAGGGACAAGCGGTAGAAAATGGATGGAATGAATGTGAGTGTGAATGTTTGTCTATCTGTGTCGGCCCTGTAATGAGGTGGCGACTTGTCCAGGGTGTACCCCGCCTTCCGCCCGAATGCAGCTGAGATAGGCTCCAGCACCCCCCGCGACCCCGACAGGGACAAGCGGTAGAAAATGGATGGATGGATTATGACTTGTTCTAACTACAAATGTTGTGTTATTTGTCAGACTGGCTCCCTCTTCGTGGATCTCCGCATCATCATGGGGAATATCAACTACCGCCCCGCAGGAGGTACGACAACTCAAATAACACCATTGTTTGCACGCAACTCTCGCACACGATTAGATGAAACGGTTCACTTTAGGTATAAAGTACATTAGTACCTCAATGTGCGCGCTTAATTGTTTCGAAGAACGAGCTGCACCTTGAAAACCCCGAAGTACTAAACAGTGACGCCCGCTGATATCAATTTAGTCCTCAAAAAAGCGCAATTTCAACATGTAACATGCCTTTTAAAATGAACAACAAACTTTTAGATATAAAACAAATACAATAGAATAACTACTGTAGTTCTTCTTTGGAGTTGCTTCTCAGTCAAACCCACCGTCAGCAGATTTTGCATATTTTCATGGGTAAATGTTCGTTGTTTAGCTGTTATTTTAACAACATTGTCCTTTGCATTAGGCTTCAACTGTTTGTGGTGATTCTTTTCTTTAATTCAATGAACATCATCCACTTCTTACTCAAACCGCCGTCCCTCACTCTAACTTTCTCCGTTTGTCTGGAAAATAAAACAAAAGGAAGCTTCTAACTAAAATGTTGCTCGCCACCTGCTTGTATCTCAAAATACTCAAACCGGTGAAACTCACAAAAATGAGAATATCGTGCAAAAGTCCATTCATGTCAGCAATTCAACTTCAAATGTAAAATTAATATGTGATATAAACTCATTACATGCAACGTGAAATATGGCAAGCCTTTTTATTTATGTATTTATATATATATATATATATATATATATATATATATATATATATATATATATATATATATATATATATATATATATATATATACACTACCGTTCAAAAGTTTGGGGTCACATTGAAATGTCCTTATTTTTGAAGGAAAAGCACTGTACTTTTCAATGAAGATAACTTTAAACAAGTCTTAACTTTAAAGAAATACACTCTATACATTGCTAATGTAGTAAATGACTATTCTAGCGGCAAATGTCTGGTTTTTGGTGCAATATCTACATAGGTGTATAGAGGCCCATTTCCAGCAACTATCACTCCAGTGTTCTAATGGTACAATGTGTTTGCTCATTGGCTCAGAAGGCTAATTGATGATTAGAAAACTCTTGTGCAATCATGTTCACACATCTGAAAACAGTTTAGCTCGTTACAGGAGCTACAAAACTGACCTTTTGAGTAGATTGAGTTTCTGGAGCATCACATTTGTGGGGTCAATTAAATGCTCAAAATGGCCAGAAAAAGAGAACTTTCATCTGAAACTCGACAGTCTATTCTTGTTCTTAGAAATGAAGGCTATTCCACAAAATTGTTTGGGTGACCCCAAACTTTTGAACGGTAGTGTGTATATATATATATATATATATATATATATATATATATATATATATATATATATATATATATATATATATATATATATATATATATATATATATAATTTTAATGCAATGCAGATTGCAGGTTTTATTTATTTTATTTTTTTACATTTTCAGTTTGAGGTTTAAATAAGCTGTGAGCCAGAATCAAAACAAGTCTTGAAATAGCTTGAGTTGCATGTTATGAGCTAATGTCATATTTTAGTTTCACCTTGTGAATATATTTGCTGGAATAAACAAACCTTTGCACGATATTCATATGTTTTGAGTTTCACCTGTATGCTAAGAAACCCCCCAAAATATGCATACCTTCACCAAAATACAACACTGCAGCGGAACCAAGAATGCAAAACAGACTATAAATGCATTAAAAAAACACTTGTTTCCCTAATCGTAGTATTTGAATTAAAAAAAAAACCTAAACATAAATGTAAAAATAATACATATACAGTTATTTTGAGTCCAAAATCAATCATACCATGACCATATTTAGAGTTAAAATTACATTTTTATTTGTTGCTGGCAATGACACCAGGAAGTGGCAATAAATTATTTTTTTGAGTTAAAGATATTCATATTTTTAATGAATAAATAGTTCCTTAGGCTCCAGCACCCCCCGCGACCCAGAAAGGGGCAAGCGGTAGAAAATGGATGAATAGATATTACATATGTTCCTTTTCGTAGTTTTAAAATGATTTATTGAGTCTTTTAAAAAAGTTTTTGACCATTTTAATGAATCCAGTTTATTTCTTATAAAGTCTGGTGTCCTAGTTTTCAATGTGGGAGCTTCTATGTGACTTCAAGAAGATCTGCAGAAGTTTTAGAAAATGAAACTGTTATAAAACCTGCTTAGCTAACATTCGCAATATCAAAGGCAGGATACTATATTTTTAGTTCCTACAGTACAGTGAGCGAGTAAACCTGATTCTGAAACACCAAAGACTGTACAGCATTTTCATCAACCTTATAGTTAGAACATTTAGTTAGGGTTAAAAAATAATTGAAAAAATCATTTTTGACATGAAAAATAAATTACATTTATAATTGTTTAGTCTTGTCATTTTCTATTATAATTCAACAAATTATAACTTTAATGTAGCAGAAACTGTGGCCAGTGAATAAATAATTTGGGACTGAAGAAGTATTTAAAATACAGTCGTGCCTTAATTTCTAACTGAAACACTCATCCCAGCAGGCACAAGACATTGATTCAATGTTGATTATACATACATGTCCTTTAAAACTGACTTTGAAACAATGTTGGAAAATAATTGTATTTGTAAACTGAGACAACACTGGTGTCCCAACATTAGATCCACGTTGTTGGTTGGGTAATGACCAAATTTCAATGGTCAAATAAACGTCACAACCTGACATTGAATAAATGTTGTTAAAAAATAAAAAAAATTTTAACCTTGTATTTTTGTTGGAAAATATTGGTTGGAAAATGACCAAAATTCAATGGTGACGTCAACATCAGAATCCAACAAAAAGCATGATGTTCCAACGTTATGTTTGAGCTGCTGGACGTCAGGACCTAATTCAACAAGTTCTCAACATTGTTTTAATGTCTTGTGCCTGCTGGGATATCTTAAATCGTCAGTCATTGAAATGAATTAAAATCAAATCAATTGGCGCATGGCCCTGCCAAAACAGCACAATTTTAACATGTGATAAACGGTATGATGATAAACCGCGGTAAAACGTCCCCCGGTTAGTAATACAGTTTTAAATTCTAATTATTGTAAAAACATGATTCATATTAATATTTGCTAAACTCAGACTGGCGACACTGCTCACTTACTGGAGAAGCAAGCGAGCACTGGCTAGCCTAAATGCTAACATGAATACAAGAGACATTAACAACTTTCCCCTTTAAGCAACAACATACCATAATCTAAAAATGGATAAACGCATTACTGTCTGAGTAACTAAGATATTTAATTGTGTACATTGAACCTACAAGCTCTCTTGGAAAGATCGATCTATACTGGACGGAATATGACAACAGGAAGTGAATTTGCATGAGGTCGCATAAACCCGACATGATGCATCGAACAACCCGAAAACTTTTACAAATTAAAACGGAAGAAGATAAACATATTCAAACACTCACATAAAAATGATATGGCTCTTAAACGGGAACTGGACTTTTTTGGAATGTCGCCAATCATTCACAATCCTTATTAAAAACAAGAACATTTAGGTTTTTCTTTTTTAATGCATTTTAACTCGTAATGAATGCTAGCAAAAGTCAGCTAACAATGGAGTCAATTGGAGTCGCTCTACTCCGCCTATAAAGTGCTCTAAAAAACATCCAAAGGCCTCCGTCAATGTTTTCTATCATGCTGTAAGTGTATATGTAATGTAGTAACAGGCACATTCATAATATGTAATATTTATGCCTTTTGCTCATTTTAAGCATATGGCGGCGTATTAATTTCACAGACGTATCACAACGTTCCCTTTTTCCTTCAACCACAACAAGAAATACAAACTAGGTACATAATAAAACAATCGCTTACTGTACAATGTCTGCTCTCACTGGGATGCTGACTGATGGGATGTTTATATCTTCCCGTTTAGATGAAGAATACACATAATCCTCGCGAAGGGGTAAAAAAAAAAGGTGGGTGCACACAAGCATCTTTTTGTGTCTTTCTCGCCATCCACGGGTATAAGTTGAATGTCAAAGTTGACCAACTTCTTGGTTCATGTCCACATCCTTCTACTATCCAGCTGAGAGGCATGATTTGTAATCTAGAATTAACTTTCACCAACTCAAGCGAGAGAGCAGCTCCCCAGCTCAGTATGTCAATATAGCAGCATAAGCTAGTTAGCTCTCTGTGATCAACATGGCATTAAAAATAGGTCCTTAACGTTAGTGCGTTTATGCTAGTAATAGCGCTAGGACTTGGTTAAAATAAATTGTAAAATAAAATGTTGGATGTCTTTTAGAGGGCTTTATGGGCGGAATAGAGGAACTCTTATTGGACTCCATTGCTAGCTGACTTTTGCTAACATTTATTTATGATTTAGAATGCATAAAAAAACATGTGTTCTTGTCTTATTGTGAATGATTAGCAAAATTCCCCCCAAAAAGAGCAATAAAGTAGCCTGCAGAATATTATTATATAACATACAGTACACACCTTCTCCTCATTCCATGCATTTTCTTAATTTTCATGACTATTTACCATGTAGATTGTCACTGAAGGCATCAAAACTATAAATGAACACATGTGGAGTTATGTACTTAACAAATATAGGTGAAATATCTGAAAACATGTTTTATATTCTACTTTCTTCAAATTACTGTATTTTTCCGACTATAAGTTGCAGTTTTTTTCATAGTTTGGCCGGGGGTGCGACTTATACTCAGGAGCTACTTATGTGTGAAATTATTAACACATTACCGTAAAATATCAAATAATATTATTTAGCTCATTCACGTAAGAGACTAGACGTATAAGATTTCATGGGATTTAGCGATTAGGAGTGACAGATTGTTTGGTAAACATATAGCATGTTCTATATGTTATAGTTATTTGAATGACTCTTACCATAATATGTTACGTTAACATACCAGTTGGTTATTTATGCGTCATATAATGTACACTTATTCAGCCTGTTTTTCACTATTCTTTATTTATTTTAAATTGCCTTTCAAATGTCTATTCTTGGTGTTGGGTTTTATCAAATACATTTCCCCCAAAAATGCGACTTATACTCCAGTGTGACTTATGTTTTTTTCCTTCTTTATTATGCATTTTCGGCCGGTGTGACTTATAGTCCGAAAAATACGGTAGCCACCCATTGCTCTGATTACTGCTTTGCACACTCTTGGCATTCTCTCGATGAGTTTCAAGCACACCTGTGAAGTGAAAGCCATTTCAGGTGACTACCTCTTGAAGCTCATCAAGAGAATGCCAAGAGTGTGCAAAAAAAGTAATCAGAGCAAAAGGTGGCTATTTTGAAGAAAATAGAATATAAACATGTTTTCCGTTATTTCACCTTTTTTTTGTTCAGTGCATAACTCCACATGTGTTCATTCATAGTTTTGATGCCTTCAGTGATAATCTACAATGTAAATAGTCATGAAAATAAAGAAAACGCATTGAATGAGGTTTGTCCAAACTTTTGGCCTGTACTGTTTATATTTTAAAAGTATGTGTGACTATTTATTTACTGTGTTTCAGTTTTTAAATAAAATTTTGCTAAAAGTTTGTACATTTTGGATATTTTGAGTACATTCAAAAAGTACCGTGATAGTAATAATTGAATCCAATCCACTTTATTTGTATAGCACATTTAAACAACAAAAATGTTTCCAAAGTGCTGCACAACAATATTAAAAACAATATTCAAATATTATCCTTAGCTCCACCAATGACTGAATAAAAACAAAAAATAAATAAATATAAAAACTATATGAAAATAAATATGATTAAAAACTATTTTAAAGGGTAAAACCAATTAAAACAATAAATAAAAATAAACATTTTAAAACACAGAGGACCACACAACTCACGTAGTGTTAAAAGCCAGAGAATAAAAGTGGGTCTTAAGACGAGACTTAAAACACTCCACTGTGGGAGCAGTTCGAACATGGAGGGGCAGAGTGTTCCAGAGCTTAGGGCCGACCACAGAGAAGGCCCTGTTTCCCCTGGTTTCAAGTTTCGTCTTGGGCACCACAAGCTGGAGCTGGCTCTCGAACCTCAGAGCGTGCGCAATTGTGATATGAAATCGTTACAATGTGACATGCTTTTTTAAAAAGAAAAACTAACTTTTAAATAAGACATATTGTATGGAAAACAACACAACAGAATGTACTACAAACAACCGCAGTAGTTTTATGAAGTAATGTAGTAATGCGCAGTGGATTTGTACGGTCCAAGCTGCTTTGGTCAAACACACTATCAGCAGCTTCTCCATATTTTATATGCCGTTCGGATGCTCAGTAGGGATTAGTCTGATAGTGTGGTCCAGAAAAGTACGAGATTGTGTGTGCTAGCTCAGATCTTGGCACTGGAAGAGTGTTTTTGCTGCATCAGGGTTGCGTAACACATCGACTTTCTTCTCCTCCTTTCAGGATCTCCTTTAACTTTATTCCAAACTCCTACAGAGGCAGATCTGTCCGCTATGGCTTTCTTCGCGTCCTCCTCCCCTTCCACCTCGTCCTCCAACAGAACGCCGAAGCCATCAGCAGACGTGGCCGCGCGCACCTCGCTCGTCACCGCCACCGACAGGACACGGAAGCTGTCCCCTCCCTCCGAGTGGGCCGTCATAAGCGCGGACGGTGCCGCGTCGCCCAACCGGCGAGGAGAGGCGGCGGGGCGAGACGAGGCGGGCGCGAGGGCCCCGCGTAGCCTGACGTCGCTACCCGCGTCCACGTGGCAGAGCTGGCAGGAGAGAGACAGCGGCTTGGAGGCCGGAGAGGAGCTGACTCAGGCGATACTCGGCATGATGGATCGATACAAGACCTCGCTGGGCCTCAGCCTCGGCACTGATGCTTCCGTGGGACCTGAAGGTAGGAAACTACATCCCTGACTGTTCTGAACTCCTCTTTTAATTTCCGGTGGTTTATTAACCAGGTTCAACAGACTTTTAGACGTGTTTCTTGCGACTGAATTCCTAATCAATACCAACAGATTCCACTCTATTGATCTATTTATCCAGTGTTTTTTTAACCGTTGTTATGCCGCCAAAAATATATGCTTCTCAGCTGTGGTCCGTAGAGTGTATTTATATAGCCCTTAATCACAAGTGTCTCAAAGGGCTGCACGAGCCACAACGACATCCTCTGCTTAAATCCCACATCAGGGCAAGAAAAAACTCAACCCAATGGAATACGATGAGAAACCTTGTAATACACTTTTCCACCACCTGTGGCAGTAATATCATGTATAAAGAGAGTATGGCCAACTAAAGTGGCGCTGTCACGCCAAATGTCTTCCCCCCTTCAACCCCCCCCCCCCCCCCCCCCATTTACTTCCGGGGTCACGTTTCCTCTTTACGTGTCACGTTTCCTCTTACGTTATCCCATAGCTTGTGTTTGACATTTATGTGAACTTAATTTTTTAAAATTTCATTCGTTTTTACGTCAGCACTCATGTTTCCCATAAATCGTGTTACTGTGGGAATGCATATGTGAACAAATACTCATTGCACATTTGACTACCGTACAGGACGGAGAATTAAACGATTTTTGATTCGTTTTCCACGGGTCAACACTACTTCAGGGTTAATTTTTCTTTCAGACGTATGGGTTTTAGGTTGATATTGTTGGCAAACACGATTTACTGAGATTCACTCTAACTTCGAGTAAGAACATACCTTTACTGCATGCGGCTGGTCCGTGGTAGCCCAATATTGAGACGTGAGTAGGAGCAGTTTTTAGCAAATAATAAAAAATAATTGCCAACAACCCCGATAATAAATTTAGTTTGAATAAAGTTTGATAATGTTGACTGATAATGAATTAACTTATTGTACACTGTTATTGATTTCCGCATATGTCCACGAGTCAAATGTGCATTCAGTCAGGAATATCCTCAAGTCAATTTGTCCGATTAATACAGACGTTTTGTTAACGCTATATTATAAAAAATTTAAAAAAATTTAAAAAAAAAAATTACAAACACAAGCTATGGGATGACATAAGAGGAAACGTGACACGTAAGAGGAAACGTGACCCTGGAAGTAAATGGGGGAGGGGGATGGTTTTTGTAGGGGAGAAGAAATTTGGCGTGACAGCGCCATGTTTGCTACCAAGGATATGCGCATGCAATTGCTGTCATTTAGACGTTAGTTTTTCTGACGGAATAAACCAAAATATTACGTCTATATATAGATCCAAACATACTCAAGCTCATTAACTTACAATAAAACACGCTTTTATTTCGTCAAAGTATACATTTTGCGGCCGTATTTTTTTGCTACATCCCTGCAGTGTTTTGTGACCAGCAGGCACTCTAAAACCCACTGGACGGTGCAATAAACGCAAAAAAAATACACAGATAAAAAAACAAAACTATTAGTCTTGTTAGTCTCAGTTTGGACCAATAATCACAGAGAAATGATGACTTCTGTGTGAAGTATGTCAATGTTATGTATGTATTTGTAATCACTGTATGTGTCACTCATGTATTATTACAACTCATCTTTCCTTTTTGTAACATGCTAAGTCAGGGCTGCTCATTAGGTCGATCACGGAAGGTGTGTCAGTCGGTCACCAGCCAGGCATGAAAAACAAAAAGACCTAAAAATTTGAGATCATCAACCTTCACTATGACGTCACTTTTGTCACTTGATTGACATTCCAGGCACACAAGGATCTTGTGAGATGAGGCTGGCTGCTGCCAGCACAGTATTAAAAAAAAAAAAAAACGACCGGCAGGAAGGCGATAAACACTTTTTATTTCAACAGACTGTCGCGCTGTACCTGCTGTCAAAAGCATGAAGACTGAATGCACAGTTCCTGTCTTCACAATAAAAGTGCTGCTCCATAACGCCTGCGCTAACAAAATAAGAGTCTCATAAAGCAGGGGTGTCAAACGTGCAGTCTGAGGGCCGGATCAGGCACGCGAACAGGTTTCATCCGTCCCGCGGGATAAGTTTGCTAAGTATAAAAATGAACCTGAAATTTTTGAATGAAAGAAACTGCTGTTCTAAATGTGTCCACTGGATGTCGCAATAGCAATTTTTTGTATCTTTGTAGATGATGCTGCATATGTACAAAATAAACCACATGATGTTAGCGCACCAGTCGAGGAACATGAGCAAACTACATAAATAACATACTGTAATTTGATTTTGATATCATTTTTTTATCTTGATAGATTGAAAATTAACACCAATGAGTTGACTGATGAACATTATCACATAACTTATTCAGAAAATATAAATAATGACAAATAAAGTATATATACTATTAACCGCAACAGGTAATTGTTTAAAAAAAAAAAAAAAAAACATGATTTGTAATATTTCAGAATGTGCTTGTTCTATTTTTAAACAAAGAAAACAATCTGGAGTTGTCTTTATTTTTAAGTTATCATGCCGTGATTTTACCAGTCCGGCCCACTTGGTAGTAGATTTTTCTCCATGTGGCCCTGATCTAAAATGAGTTTGACACCCCTGTCATAAAGCTAGTGCACACAAGCTAGCAAGCTACAGAGTTTGCCGTCAAAGTATTTCTTGTAAAGTGTATAAAAACGAGTATGGAAGCTGGACAAATCAAATGCTAAAAACCAACCACTTTCATGTGGTATTGGACAGAAAGGATTTTTTTCTCCTCCACAATGTAAATTGGAAAATGTGGAAGTTATCAGCACTACTATGTCTGACTCCAATCAATGCAAGTCATCAGAATCAGGTAATACACCAACCTATATTCTTGCCTTCACGAAAGAAAGGAATCTATTTGCATTAAACATGCTTGTAATTTAATTAAACACCTTTGACATGTTAACAATAAACATCTCTTTCACAAATAAATAAATAAAAATTAAAACTGTGTTGGCCCTGTGATGAGGTGGCGACTTGTCCAGAGTGTACCCCGCCTTCCGCCCGATTGCAGCTGAGATAGGCTCCAGCACCCCCCGCGACCCCAAAAGGGACAAGCGGTAGAAAATGGATGGATGGATAAAAAAGTAGATGAGGTACATCACCTTGACTTTGGTCATTTGAAAAATAGCTCGCCTGTTAAACTGTGGGCACCTCTGTGCTAAGTGAGTAAGTGTACTTATTTCCCCATATTTCTGAATTGGGGCTGCTACTAACGATTATTTTGATGGTCGATTAGTCAACGATTATCTTAACAATTAGTCAGATGATAATACAGCATACACATATGTAATGGTTCTGATTTTTCCATCGACTTCTAAAGGCATCTTATTTTAGGTATGTGCTTATGAACAACAAAGATGAGTCATTTATTCATAAATATTTATTTATACTGTAACTGTGCTGCTCATTCAGCTGTTACAAAAATTTAAATGATTATTAAAATGTCCATTTAAAGAAAAATACAATAGAAATAAAAATAAAGGTAAGGCAAATTGCTAAAAAAAAAAATTAAATAAACCTTTTTTATGTATTAAAAAAACAATTGAATTAGCAACAATGAAAACAACAAATTACAAAATCTAACTTCCTCAAAAAGAAAAGCATTTTGTGATTTAAAAAAAAAAAAAGCTGCACACTGGTATATTGATTATTGATTAACTCTTGGCAATTAGCACTTTAATAGACTCAATGTGTTTAATTCTATCTCTGATTAATTCTTAAAATATTGGCTATTTAATAGATTGTATGTTTAATCTTAGTGTGTGTGTGTGTGTGTGTGTGTGTGTGTGTGTGTGTGTGTGTGTGTGTGTGTGTGTGTGTGTGTGTGTGTGTGTGTGTGTGTGTGTGTGTGTGTGTGTGTGTGTGTGTGTGTGTGTGTGTGTGTGTGTGTGTGTGTGTGTGTGTGCGTGTTCCTGCCTTTTTTTTAACGTCATTGCAAATTGACGCTGCTTTAGAAAGTACTTGAATTGATGTAGACAAAGTTTAGCTGGCTGACTTTGGCTAAAATTATAGTTTAAGTTATTTTTCACACAACTTAGTACAAGCTAACACTCTTACTGAGGCTGAGACTGCTTCCTCCCGCCAGATGTCCGACATCATGTCTCCGCTTTAAATGCATTCAAAAATCCTGCTTACAACCTTCTAAATGTTTTCCAGCATTCTGAGAACCCTATAGTAAATAGCACCCTTGAGTCACCTTTATATACTTTTAATCCAATATAATAATGAGCCAATCAGTGACTACGATAGTGAACAGCATGCTCTGATTGGTTTGCTCTCATACTAGTGTGGTATTGATCTTTTTACTTCATTTAGCCATTTTTATGCTTTAAAACGCTTAACTTCTCTCTCTGCCTGCTCTCTGAGTGCAGATATTATTATTTGTTTTTATAATGACTGGGTTCTCCTTAACACACCTGTGTCTTTCATTTCTTATGTGCCAGAGCTGCTCAAACACTTGATAGCCGAGAGAGACAGACTGGCCGAGGAGGTGCGCAACTTGCGAGAGATGCTGAGGGTGAGTCAAACCTGCCGTCGTTTCAACGTAAAGGTGAAATGACGTAAACATAATTTCTCCATTGTGGGATAAATACAAGTCTATCCTATCCTATCCTCACTTTGGAGAATACTGAAAAGTGCTAAAAATAAAATTAAAATCTCACTAAATAATGAGTAGTAGTTATGTTATGTATACGTTTCTTATATAAACTGTCAATAAAATGTAAGTGCAAATGAAAATACAGCTTCACCACTTTAGTCATAATTTTTGCGCTTAAGAAAACTCCTCTATGACTTAGCTCCAGACTTCTTCTGGAGCTAAACCACAAAACCAGTGAAGTTGGCATGTTGTGTAAATCGTAAATAAAAACAGAATACAATTATTTGCAAATCCTTTCAACTTATATTTAATTAAATAGACTGCAACGACAAGATATTTAATGTTCGAACTGAGAAATGTTTTTGTTTTTTTTGCAAATAATCATTAACTTAGAATTTAATGGCAGCAACACATTGCAAAAACGTTTGCACAGGGGCATTTTTACCACTTTTTCATGGCCTTTCCTTTTAACAACACTCTGAGGAGACCAATTTTTAAAGCTTTTCAGGTGAAATTATTTTCCATTCTTGCTTGATGTACAGCTTAAGTTGTTCTACAGTCCGGTGTTTCCGTTGTCGTATTTTACGCTTCATAGTGTGCCACACATTTTCAATGGGGGACAGGTCCGGACTACAGGCAGGCCAGTTTAGTACCCGCACTCTTTTACTATGAAGCCACGCTGTTGTAACACGTGCAGAATGTGGCTTGGCATTGTCTTGCTGAAATAAGCAGGGGCATCCATGATAACGTTGCTTGGATAGCAACATATGTTGCTCCAAAACCTGTATGTACCTTTCAGCATTAATGGTGCCTTCACAGATGTGTAAGTTACCCATGTCTTGGGCACTAATACACCCCCATACCATCACAGATTTGCGTAAATCTGTGATGGTAAATACTTAACCTTCGAACTGGTAAACTATCTTGTCTTTGCAGTCTATTCAATTGAACATAAGTTGAAAATGATTTGCAAATCATTGTTTTCTGTTTTTATTTACGATTTACACAACGTGCCAACTTCACTGGTTTTGGGTTTTGTGTGTATGTATATATATATATATATATACTACCGTTCAAAAGTTTGGGGTCACATTGAAATGTCCTTATTTTTGAAGGAAAAGCACTGTACTTTTCAATGAAGATAACTTTAAACAAGTCTTAACTTTAAAGAAATACACTCTATACGTTGCTAATGTGGTAAATGACTATTCTAGCTGCAAATGTCTGGTTTTTGGTGCAACATCTACATAGGTGTATAGATGCCCATTTCCAGAAACTATCACTCCAGTGTTCTAATGGTACAATGTGTTTGCTCATTGGCTCAGAAGGCTAATTGATGATTAGAAAACCCTTGTGCAGTTTAGCTCGTTACAGAAGCTACAAAACTGACCTTCCTTTGAGCAGATTGAGTTTCTGGAGCATCACATTTGTGGGGTCAAACGCTCAAAATGGCCAGAAAAAGAGAACTTTCATCTGAAACTCGACAGTCTATTCTTGTTCTTAGAAATGAAGGCTATTCCACAATATTGTTTGGGTGACCACAAACTTTTGAACGGTAGTGTATACACACACAAAACCCAAAACCAGTGAAGTTGGCACGTTGTGTAAATCGTAAATAAAAACAGAAAACAATTATATATATATATATATATATATATATATATATATATATATATATATATATATATATATATATATATATATATATATATATGTATGTATGTATGTATGTATGTATGTATGTATGTATGTATGTATGTATGTATGTATGTATGTATATATATGTATATATATATTTATATATATATACATATATATATATATAGGGACGTCTGTATTGTCAGCAATATTTTGAGACCAATTTTAGCACTAATATAATCATATTGTATAATATTAATGCAAGTAACTCTTTTAAAGGCCTACTGAAATGAATTTTTTTTATTTAAACGGGGATAGCAGATCTATTCTATGTGTCATACTTGATCATTTCGCGATATTGCCATATTTTTGCTGAAAGGATTTAGTATAGAACAACGACGATAAAGATTGCAACTTTTGGTATCTGATAAAAAAAAGGCTTGCACCTACCGGAAGTAGCGTGACGTAGTCAGTTGAACATATACGCAAAGTTCCCTATTGTTTACAATGATGGCCGCATGAAGTGAGAGAGATTCGGACCGAGAAAGCGACAATTTCCCCATTAATTTGAGCGAGGATGAAAGATTTGTGGATGAGTAAAGTGCAAGTGAAGGACTAGTGGGGAGTTGAAGCTATTCAGATAGGGAAGATGCTGTGAGAGCCGGGGGTGACCTGATATTCAGCTGGGAATGACTACAACAGTAAATAAACACAAGACATATATATACTCTATTAGCCACAACACAACCAGGCTTATATTTAATATGCCACAAATTAATCCTGCATAAAAACACCTGCGTGTTTGTTATGCTAGCTCCTAGCTCCTCTGCTAGCTCCTAGCTCCATAGAACACGCCAATACAATTCAAACACCTGATCAACACACACAATCACTCAGCCCAAAAGACCGTTTACCTAACCCAAGGTTCATAAAGCTTATATATTTTTAAAAAGTTACGTACGTGACGCGCACATACGGTCAAGTTATCGAATGTTTAGCAGCCAAGGCTGCAAACTCACGGTACCTGATATTCAGCTGGGAATGACTACAACAGTAAATAAACACAAGACATATATATACTCTATTAGCCACAACACAACCAGGCTTATATTTAATATGCCACAAATTAATCCTGCATAATAACACCTGCGTGTTTGTTATGCTAGCTCCTAGCTCCTCTGCTAGCTCCTAGCTCCATAGAACACGCCAATACAATTCAAACACATGATCAACACACACAATCACTCAGCCCAAAAGACCGTTCACCTAACCCAAGGTTCATAAAGCTTATATATTTTAAAAAAGTTACGTACATACGCAAAAAAAAGCCAAAGCTGCATACTCACAGTAGCACGTCTGCGTCTTTGTCATCCAAATCAAAGTAATCCTGGTAAGAGTCTGTGTTGTCCCAGTTCTCTACAGGCGTCTGTGTATCCAAATCAAAAGTCCTCCTGGTTAGAGTCTCTGTTATCCGAGTTCTTCCATCTTGACTGCATCTTTCGGGAATGTAAACAAAGAAGCGCCGGCTGTGTACTGTTGTGGCTGACTACGTTCGAAAAATACGTCCATTTCGCACCGACAACTTTCTTCTTTGCTTGCTTGGCTTCCTTCTCCATAATGCAATGAACATGATTGAAACAGATTCACGAACACAGATGTCCAGAATACTGTGGAATTATGAAATGAAAACAGAGCTTTTTCGTATCGGCTTCAATGTGGAAGGCATACCCGTGTTCGCCGGGCTACGTCACACGCATACGTCATCCTCAGAGGCGTTTCGAACCGGAAGTTTAGCGGCAAATTTAAAATGTCACTTTATAAGTTAACCCGGCCGTATTGGCATGTGTTATAATGTTAAGATTTCATCATTGATATATAAACTATCAGACTGCGTGGTCGGTAGTAGTGGGTTTCAGTAGGCCTTTAAATGCAATACACTTATTTTTCATTTAGTATTTTTGACCACTGTAATTGGAATGTCGATAACTTTTGGGTATACAAACAATACGAATACATTTGTTTTAATCTCTGTTAGCAAAAATTGCACTTGAATGAATATTTAACATCTTTAAGTGCAGTTTTTTACTCGGGTTGGAAAAACTGTCTGTTTTTAATATTTTTTTCTGCCATATCTTATTGGGCATATTGGTTCGTTTGCCAGTGTTAATGGTCTAATCTTGTTCATCCATTTTAATACATTTATGGGACTTTATATTTAATTTGTTGCTACGTTGTTATAGTCCGCTAATATTTGGGCTACGGATGGGTACCAAATTCCCTACTTTTTGGGTACCGACCGAATCCTGCTGGTCGTACCGGGCACCAATTATATTCAAATCCAACGGTGCGGTGTTTTAGTACCTGAGTTGCACGTGACGTCACGCCCGATCACTCCAGCAGCACTGAGAGCTTACTCAGCCAAATTTCCCCTCGGTAATGTTCTAATTTTCAATGCCAACACAGAAATCGACTCAAAACCACGCTCGTAAGGCTCAATTTTTCCACAAATGCGCTAGCTTGATGCTAATACACACCGGCTTTGCTATTGACATGCTACCGATTAGCATTAGCAATTTTACATGGCAATTTCAACAGCTCCAAATGTGGTAATGTAAACTACAACTAAGATGCACGTTGCAATCAAACAGCTGCTGCGTAATAACTACAATACTTACAGTACTAACTCTTTGCAGGGCGCAACGATTGAAATGACCAACACACCATAAACTATACACTACTGCCATCTAACGTCTTGGACTTGCAACTGCAATTTAGTCTTGCAAATTAAGTCTCAGAAATGTGCAAATAAAACAATTTATAACAACTCGACAGCAGTTACCATTATTAACACACAAAAGTACCAGGAATTTGTACCGTATCGGTTCAAATGTGAACGATACCCATTCCTAATTGGGGCTAAAGTCCAAATTTTGTCAAATAAAGTAAAAGAAAGCTTGCCTTATGTGACATGTTGTTTCCATTTTGTACTGCCACCTAAGGACTGGACTGAGGTTATAGAGTGAACAGATTTACTGCTAAAAAGGCACACACTAAAAGCTTTTTCCTCGCTCTCTGGCAGACTGAAAGGTTGGAGTGGCATCGGTTCCAGTGTGACCTGCAGATTGCCGTGTCGGTGGCCGATCGTCTGCGGGCGGAATCGGAGCAGAGCCTGACGGCGCTGCAGGGCGACTACAAGAGCGTTCAGAACCAGCTGGCTCAGGCCCACAGCAGACAGCAGGAGACGGAGCGGGAGCTCCAGCGTCTACGGTGCGAACAGAGAGACGTGTGCCTGAGACTGTCGGCGCTGGAAGTGACGCAGCAGCACAGTCGAGTCGAAGCGGACGACAAAACGGAGGACGACGACACGGAGACGCTGGACTCTGAGGAGAGTCAAGGACTGGACATACTGAGCATTATGGAGGAAGCCGAGCTGATGAAAAGACAAAAAGAGGAGGACTCTGACGAGATGACTGGGAAAGGCTTACAGCTGACCGGGAAGGGCGTAGCAGAAGGATACATCCGCAGTTTGGCTGCGCTGGAGAGGAAGAAAGACGGACGTAGTCACAGTGAGCCGAGGAAAATTGTCATGTCTGCTGAAAGATCTTGGTAAGTATGGAGTACTTTTTACAACAAACACATTGTATGCATTTCTGCATAGGTTAAAACAGCCAATGGGCCCATTTTCGTTAAAGTACATGATCGGCCACTGCCGATTAATGTTGATCACAAACGTCCATCCCCTCTAGCTGAAAAGCTATCATCTAATTACAAACCCCGTTTCCATATGAGTTGGGAAATTGTGTTAGATGTAAATATAAACAGAATACAATGATTTGCAAATCCTTTTCAACCCATATTCAGTTGAATGCACTACAAAGACAAGATATTTGATGTTCAAACTCATAAACTTTATTTTTTTTTTGTAAATAATTAACTTAGAATTTCATGGCTGCAACAAGTGCCAAAGTAGTTGGGAAAGGGCATGTTCACCACTGTGCTACATGGCCTTTCCTTTTAACAACACTCAGTAAATGTTTGGGAACTGAGGAGACACATTTTTTAAGCTTCTCAGGTGGATTTCTTTCCCATTCTTGCTTGATGTACAGCTTAAGTTGTTCAACAGTCCGGGGGTCTCCGTTGTGGTATTTTAGGCTTCATAATGCGCCACACATTTTCAATGGGAGACAGATCTGGACTACAGGCAGGCCAGTCTAGTACCCGCACTCTTTTACTATGAAGCCACATTGATGTAACACGTGGCTTGGCATTGTCTTGCTGAAATAAGCAGGGGCGTCCATGGTAACGTTGCTTGGATGGCAACATATGTTGCTCCAAAACCTGTATGTACCTTTCAGCATTAATGGCGCCTTCACAGATGTGTAAGTTACCCATGTCTTGGGCACTAATACACCCCCATACCATCACAGATGCTGGCTTTTACACTTTGCGCCTATAACAATCCGGATGGTTCTTTTCCTCTTTGGTCCGGAGGACACGACGTCCACAGTTTCCAAAAACAATTTGAAATGTGGACTCGTCAGACCACAGAACACTTTTCCACTTTGCATCAGTCCATCTTAGATGAGCTCAGGCCCAGCGAAGCCGACGGCGTTTTTGGGTGTTGTTGATAAACGGTTTTCGCCTTGCATAGGAGAATTTTAACTTGCAGTTACAGATGTAGCGACCAACTGTTTGATGAGCATTCCTCAACTTTATCAGTATTTATTGCCACCTTTCCCAACTTCTTTGTCACGTGTTGCTGGCATCAAATTCTAAAGTTAATGATTATTTGCAGAATTTTTTTAATTTTTTTTTTATCAGTTTGAACATCAAATATGTTATCTTTGTAGCATATTCAACCGAATATGGGTTGAAAATGATTTGCAAATCATTGTATTCCGTTTATATTTACATCTAACACAATTTCCCAACTCATATGGAAACGGGGTTTGTACGTGTCTCCATACGCAGTGTGGAGCCGTTCCCCTAAACTAATAATAATCCCCTCCATTATGGCAAATAAACTGCATTTCTTTGTATCTTAAGTACTATCACTGGAGTAGTGTTGTCCCGTTACCAATATTTTGGTACCGGTACCAAAATTATTTGTGTACTTTTCTAAATAAAAGGGACCACAAAAAAATTGCATTATTATTTATTTATTTTAACAAAAAAATCTTACTGTACATCAAACATATGTTTGTTGTTGCAATTTAGTCCTTAAATAAAATAGTGAACATACAAGACAATTTGTCTTTTATTAGTACGTAAACAAACAAAGGCTCCGAATTTAGTCTGCTGACGTATGCAGTAACATATTGTGTCATTTTCCGTTCTATTTTGTTAACATTAAGGACAAGTGGTAGAAAATGAATTAATCTACTTGTTCATTTACTGTTAATATCTGCTTACTTTCTCTTTTAACATGTTCTATCTACACTTCTATTAAAATGTAATAATCACTTATTCTTCTGTTGTTTGGATACTTTTGTTGATACTTTACATTAGTTTCGGATGATACCACAAATTTGGGTATCAATCCGATACCAATTAGTTACAGGATCATACATTGGTCATATTCAAAGTCCTCATGTGTCCAGGGACATATTTCCTGAGTTTATAAACATAATATGAATTTTACAAAAACAAAAGGAGATGGTGTGATGCCAAAAAATATTGATGTAATCATAGTAGTATCGACTAGATACACTATTGTACTTGGTGTCATTACAGTGGATGTCAGGTGTCGATCCACCAATGGCGTTTGTTTACATTTTTTTTTTTTTTTGTCCTGTCCAGCTTCTCAGGCAAATCATATAGTTGATGTAGATGCCCATATCGGCTGTTCAGATGTACTTTACAAAAGAGAAGTGTAGGATACTTCTCTTGTTGCCTTATTTGTATTTTGACTTTATTAAATGTATTTATATTATCATTTGGTGCAGCCGGGCCGTAGCATGAGGGGATAGAAAGAGAAAAAAGGAAGACAGAGGGGGGAATTGTGGGGACAAGAGGGGGATTAGACAGAGAGACAAAAACAACAACAGCAAACACAACAACAACAACAGAGCAACATCAGCAAATACGACATGTACAAATATGATGGTAAAAGTAATAGCAAATAAGCAGTTAGCGAAAATAAAAAATAATACAGAAATGACAATGAGCATTATTACACTAAAAATGGAGCAATATGAATACCAATAGAAATAGTGCTATTGATAATAAACAATACCAATACTTTTCCTTTATTATCAACAATACAATTGTTCAAATGCAACAATACATATACGTAATGATAACTTGAGATACGAAAGAATGCAGAAAAATGGAGGGGAAGAAAGAGAAGCAACCTACATTAACCTTGTAGATTGTTGTAGTAATAGTATAGTTTGTTTACATTTTGATGCCGGTGAGCTACGTGTGTAGTGAAACATGTTTAGCTATTCCTCGTCCTGCAGGGATGATACTTGTAAGAAACTCACTTTATTTGTCGCCATGGAGGCGAGGATTAGTGATTTAGAAGTAGATAAAACACTGCGGAGGGACTTTAACCGCTGGCTAGCTAGCCTTGTCTTAAAGGCCTACTGAAATGAATTTTTTTTATTTAAACGGGGATAGCAGATCTATTCTATGTGTCATACTTGATCATTTCGCGATATTGCCATATTTTTGCTGAAAGGATTTAGTATAGAACAACGACGATAAAGATTGCAACTTTTGGTATCTGATAAAAAAAAGGCTTGCACCTACCGGAAGTAGCGTGACGTAGTCAGTTGAACATATACGCAAAGTTCCCTATTGTTTACAATGATGGCCGCATGAAGTGAGAGAGATTCGGACCGAGAAAGCGACAATTTCCCCATTAATTTGAGCGAGGATGAAAGATTTGTGGATGAGTAAAGTGCAAGTGAAGGACTAGTGGGGAGTTGAAGCTATTCAGATAGGGAAGATGCTGTGAGAGCCGGGGGTGACCTGATATTCAGCTGGGAATGACTACAACAGTAAATAAACACAAGACATATATATACTCTATTAGCCACAACACAACCAGGCTTATATTTAATATGCCACAAATTAATCCTGCATAAAAACACCTGCGTGTTTGTTATGCTAGCTCCTAGCTCCTCTGCTAGCTCCTAGCTCCATAGAACACGCCAATACAATTCAAACACCTGATCAACACACACAATCACTCAGCCCAAAAGACCGTTTACCTAACCCAAGGTTCATAAAGCTTATATATTTTTAAAAAGTTACGTACGTGACGCGCACATACGGTCAAGTTATCGAATGTTTAGCAGCCAAGGCTGCATACTCACGGTACCTGATATTCAGCTGGGAATGACTACAACAGTAAATAAACACAAGACATATATATACTCTATTAGCCACAACACAACCAGGCTTATATTTAATATGCCACAAATTAATCCTGCATAATAACACCTGCGTGTTTGTTATGCTAGCTCCTAGCTCCTCTGCTAGCTCCTAGCTCCATAGAACACGCCAATACAATTCAAACACCCGATCAACACACACAATCACTCAGCCCAAAAGACCGTTCACCTAACCCAAGGTTCATAAAGCTTATATATTTTTAAAAAGTTACGTACGTGACGCGCACTTACGGTACGGTACGTGTTATGCTAGCTCCTAGCTCCTCTGCTAGCTCCTAGCTCCATAGAACACGCCAATACAATTCAAACACATGATCAACACACACAATCACTCAGCCCAAAAGACCGTTCACCTAACCCAAGGTTCATAAAGCTTATATATTTTAAAAAAGTTACGTACATACGCAAAAAAAAGCCAAAGCTGCATACTCACAGTAGCACGTCTGCGTCTTTGTCATCCAAATCAAAGTAATCCTGGTAAGAGTCTGTGTTGTCCCAGTTCTCTACAGGCGTCTGTGTATCCAAATCAAAAGTCCTCCTGGTTAGAGTCTCTGTTATCCGAGTTCTTCCATCTTGACTGCATCTTTCGGGAATGTAAACAAAGAAGCGCCGGCTGTGTACTGTTGTGGCTGACTACGTTCGAAAAATACGTCCATTTCGCACCGACAACTTTCTTCTTTGCTTGCTTGGCTTCCTTCTCCATAATGCAATGAACATGATTGAAACAGATTCACGAACACAGATGTCCAGAATACTGTGGA
Source organism: Entelurus aequoreus (assembly GCF_033978785.1). NCBI lineage: Eukaryota > Metazoa > Chordata > Actinopteri > Syngnathiformes > Syngnathidae > Entelurus > Entelurus aequoreus. Next base: position 14,628,472 of record NC_084753.1, on the reverse strand, counting down.
ATTATGAAATGAAAACAGAGCTTTTTCATATTGGCTTCAATGTGGAAGGCATACCCGTGTTCGTCGGGCTACGTCACGCGCATACGTCATCCTCAGAGGCGTTTCGAACCGGAAGTTTAGCGGCAAATTTAAAATGTCACTTTATAAGTTAACCCGGCCGTATTGGCATGTGTTATAATGTTAAGATTTCATCATTGATATATAAACTATCAGACTGCGTGGTCGGTAGTAGTGGGTTTCAGTAGGCCTTTAAAGCACATCTTCCTGAGGGCGTTTCAGTGTTATCTTCACCTTTATCGTTAGTTTTTAAGCCAAAATGCATCCATTCTCCGTTTTCTGTCCACACACATTGTCTGCTTGGAAGTACTCTGTGATTGTGCGCTGCCAAACATGCTCGTCTGCTCGTAAACCAGCAATGACACGACGTGACGAATACGCGGGCGCGGGAGGGTAGGGGGCCGGTACTTTTCAGAGGCGGTATAGTACCGAACATGATTCAGAAGTATCGCGGTACTGTACTAATATCGGTATACCGTACAACCCTACACTGGAGGATGAAGCTAAACATTTTACACACTAAGAGCAAGACAGGCAGCAGAAAGTAAGCAGATATTAACAGGAAAATAACAAAATAAGAGTTAGAGGATAGTATAATAATTGTTGTCAGCATTGTCACAGTCAGTACACGACACGTAAGAGGAGGACGGATCCATCCATAAATTAGTGGTGTCGATATTAAGGGTTGTATCAGTAAACGAGGGATACTAAAGTGATTAGGTCGATATTTTTATTTTCTCAAAATATTTTTTTTGCTGTTTTGGTAATGTTTGCAAACTCAGAATAATTCCATGGACACAGGAGGACCTTGAGGGCGAAAAACTAATATTTTACAGTAAATGAGTGGTAGATAGTTTTGGTTTAGTTATTGTGTACTATTGACTTTGTTTTGACAGGGTTTCCCCGGATCATTAAACAGCATTTAAAGTCATTACATGGATTTTGCGAAAGTATTTATTTCTGTTTTGAAAGTATTTATTTTGGACATGAATAAAAAAGAGAGAAAAAAACAACAACAAACGAGTAATGAAAATAAGATACTAAAACATAGTGATGTTTGGAACATGTGTACAGATGGAATGTTTACAACACATCTTTACAATTCATATTCCAACATATCCGAAAAGGAGTAGTTTTGGTCTAAAAATAATTTTGTAAAACAATTGTTCACTTCCTTTTTCAATCTTTAACACAACAACAATAAATGAATAAATCAATAAAAATCACATGACCGTTAAATTACTTTATGGTTCACATAATTTACTGAATATGTGATAGATTATTTTTTCTTTCATCAATAAGCTTTATTTTTATGGAGGTTAATTTATCTTTATTTTGAAAGGTTTTTTTGCACACTAAATTTATGTAACATTTTTTGCGTTTGAGTTATGCTGGCAATTTCATTAAATAAAAATTTGTGACCAAATTTGTGTTTTAAAAATGCAGTTTGTTAAAATACAGTGTTTTAAATTTTTTATTTTTTAAATCAGTGTAAAAAAAAAAAAAAAAAAAAAAAGCGGAGTCACATGACTGCCAACTTTAATTGGCTGGTTCTGAGACAGGATCAAGTGTGTCTTGAGTTTTGAAGCAACAAATATTTTGGCGCTGAATTTTTACACACTGAATTCTAAAACACCGTATTTAAACAAACAGAATTTGTAAACACCCAAATTTTGCTCACACATTTTTATTCAATGAGATTGTCAGGATAATTTGGCGCAAAAAAAAATCAAAATAAGTAGTGATGTGCAATACCAATGATTTTCTTTCCGATCCGAAAATTCAGGCTAGTATCGGCGATACCGATACTTTGTGCTAATATACGTGTCTGCTAAAATTTTTTAAATTTTGTATTTTTAAATATATCTAAAAACCAACAGTAAACATGTAAGAAAAAAGAGCAAATGTAATAAAAAAAAAGCTGACATTTTTAAACTAATAATTGATAATATACTTAGTCACCTATAACACAAAGTTTTGTCCTTAGATATATAGAATATCTGCTTTTAGCATTTAAAAAAATATATATGTCAAAATGCCTTCCCCCTTACTTGCCTTTTCAGTATAGTATAGTATAGTATAGTGTTTAGACAACCCTGATATAAACAATATAAAAATAAATATACTTAAAATCTAAATTAAGTTTAGTTAGTTAATTCAAAATAAAATACTAACTTATGAATTGTTCTAAAAATGACAACAACCATAATAAATGCTGTTAAATGTCTAACTGAACATTATTTTCATGCAGGCAGAATTTTTGACAAACTAGGTTATGCAGTTAACGGTATTAGTTTTATTGTAGTCTTACATTGGGAATAAAAAGAGTAAAAATGTTAGAAAAATAATATACTTAGTCACCTGTAACACAAAGTTGACACTGTTTTTATAATTTTTTTAGTTAAAAAAACATCAATTTGGCCCTCACATACTTAGACTTTGCAGTATGCAGCCCTGGGTGGAAAAAGTTTGAACACCTCTAATCAAAAGTATAAATATTTTGATTTGCGCATCGATATAACAATCTGGTATCGGCGGTATTAATATTTCAGTATCGATCCGCCAATCGCTTAAAAAAAACAAAAACTTTTGTGGAAACACAAATTAACCTCCGTACACTTTGATGGATAACTCGCTCTGACATTGTAAGTTAAGCAAATATTTAGATATTTATTTTCATTTGAACAAAAAGCGATTATAAGTAATGCATTATTAGGGGATAATAACTACATGCAGTACATGTATTTTTCTGTCAAAATGGAAAGTAATAGTACTTTTTTTGCAGGTGGGCCATATTTAATAGGGAAGACATTAAGCACAATTATACAATAAAAGTTGGTTAAAAGATGTTTGTATTGTGTGTGTGTGTGTATAAGTACTTTTTGAGCACATTACAATAGTGCGATAATTAGGACAACTCTGATCATCTTAACCACAATAATGTGATATGAAATGTTCATTTCAGTTGAGCAAAAAGGTAAATAAGCTGCATGGAGACATATTTGCTGACATAAAAACATGTTCATAGTTGTATTGATCACAGTAAATGCCCAAATATTTGTATGCAAGCTATGATCCAGTCAGATTGTCCACTTCATGAGTATTCCAAAATGTTCTCCTGCAGGAGTCTGTCTCGTCTTCCACTGCCAACCGACTCGTGTCAGAATAACAACGCCATCAACTCGGGCACGACGATGCCGCCGTGCAAGGTAGGGAAGGTGGACTATTCAAGTCCGGATGTTCCTCTAATCAACTTCCATTGCAGCGAGAAGAGTCGACGCGGGCCAGGAGGACGTCTCACGGTTTCAAACGTAGGGACAGCTGCTCCTGCTTCCATGCAGGTGCGTTGGTGAAACCTGGTGGACCGCGGTCCGCATCTGTGCCCAGGCGCCTTTTCTGCAAGGACCCTTTTTAATTTAGGACGACCGAAGCTTCTATTTTTAACACGCCCAACTTTTTCCTTCAAGGCATCACATTGGATCATGTGATTATTAGCCAGCCAGGTATTTGTGGGTTCCACTCTGGCCTGGACCTCTCTGTGTAGGTGTGAATGCGAGTGTGAATGCCACATGTGTAGCCCGCCTCCTGCCCAAAGGCGGCTGGGATAGGCTCCAGCTCTCCCAGGAAATGACCCGTCACTTTAAATTACTAATTCACCGCTTTACGGTAATAAATGGACCCGTGCACTGACCAATCGCGTGCGTTGTAATTTCGATCCCGCCCCCGTTTACTTGAAATCACAAAGTAGAGCGTGAGCCAAATAAAAGTCTGCGCCGGCAGCCGACAGAGGATGCGATAATTTGTACAGTAAGAGCAATGCTATTGGAAAAATGGAGGCACGGGCATGGAGTGCAAGAAGGTACGGTAAATGTGGAAGTCATGTTCAATCACAAGATGGCTGCCCGCGAGGCCGGTGGGTTTGTGTGAGTCTTACCCGTTTTGTGTTTGTTGCAGGAAAACCGGATGAAAACCTTAATTCGGACATCACAAAGTAAGTAGGCTCTTTACTGGGGTGTCCCCATACGATGCTGATATCGACTTGCATCTCCTACATGTGCAACACTCCAAAAGTCCTCCCATTGAACACCACATGTTTTAGGGAATTCATTTACAAAAGGTGAATATGTTAGGCTATGGGCTACTAGGCGCTAGCACAGACCTGGGCTAATGACGGCCCGGGGGCCACATGCGGCCCGTTGAGCTTTTCAATCTTAAGATTTTAAGATGTAAAGTGTACCTGCCATTATGATGTGCAGTAGGGATGTCCGATAATGGCTTTTTTCCGATATTCCGATATTGTCCAACTCTTTAATTACCGATACCGATATCTACCGATACCGATATATACAGTCGTGGAATTAACACATTATTATGCCTAATTTGGACAACCAGGTATGGTGAAGATAAGGTCCTTTTTAAAAAAATAAGATAAATAAATTAAAAACACTTTCTTGAATAAAAAAGGAAGTAAAACAATATAAAAACTGTTACATAGAAACTAGTAATTAATGAAAATGAGTAAAATTAACTGTTAAAGGTTAGTACTATTAGTGGACCAGCAGCACGCACAATCGTGTGTGCTTACGGACTGTATCCCTTGCAGACTGTATTGATATATATTGATATATAATGTAGGAACCAGAATATTAATAACAGAAAGAAACAACCCTTTTGTGTGAATGAATGTAAATGGGGGAGGGAGGTTTTTTGGGTTGGTGCACTAATTGTAAGTGTATCTTGTGTTTTTTATGTTGATTTAATAAAAATACTTTTTAAAAAAAATTATTTTAAAAAACCGATACATATAATAAAAAAACTGATACCGATAATTTCCGATATTACATTTTAACGCATTTATCGGCCGATAATATCGGCAGGCCGATATTATCGGACATCTCTAATGTGCAGTGATGTTTTCTAATGACCGTAAGTCTTCAACTATACTAAGTCTTTCAATGGTTGGAATCTGCATCATATACTAGTTACTATGGTTATCTAATTAGTTACTATGGTCATCTAATTACTTACTATGGTCATCTAATTACTTACTATGGTCATCTAATTACTTACTATGGTCACTATGAGGTATCTCAGATTGTAGGTGTTTTTTTTTCACTGTTGTATTTTGGTTGCGTTTCGGTTGATTGTAAAATATGTTGTCAATATTCAGTGTTTTATCATTCATAGTTAATATCGTAAATCCCACATTCTTTATTTTCATGTACATTCTGGGTGTCTCATTCAGTAAAAAAAATAATAATTCTATTCTGTTTTTTAAGGCGGTCTGTCATAACGTTTTTAGCTTTCAATCATTATTGTGAGGTTTTGTATTAGTGTTCCTAAAAATAGGTATACTGGCCCCTAGACACACCTTTTTATCTAAATCTGGACCCAGAGTAAAATAATTGCCCAGGCCTGCGCTAGCAGCTACACAACAGCTATGCACACAATAGCACACAAGCTATACATACATAATTAGTAATGTTGTGGCGGGCCACGTAAAACGAAAAATTGGCTTGGCAGGCCACGTAAAATGAAAAATAAGGTGGCGGGCCACGTAAAACGAAAAATTGGCTTGGCGGGCCACGCATACTTGCCAACCTTGAGACCTCCGAATTCGGGAGATGGGGGGGGCGGGGTTTGGTGGTAGCGGGCGGGGGTGTATATTGTAGCGTCCTGGAAGAGTTAGTGCTGCAAGGGATTCTGGGTATTTGTTCTGTTGTTACGGTGCGGATGTTCTCCCGAAATGTTTGTCATTCTTGTTTGGTGTGGGTTCACAGTGTGGCGCATATTTGTAACAGTGTTAAAGTTGTTTATACGGCCACCCTCAGTGTGACCTGTATGGCTGTTGATCAAGTATGCCTTGCAGTCACTCATGTGTGTGTGAAAACCGCATATATTATGTCACTGGGTCGGCACGCTGCATGAATGGAGGAAAAGCGAACGTGACGACAGGTTGTAGAGGACGCTAAAGACAGTGTCGTTAAGGCACGCCCGCAATATTGTTGTCCGGGTGGAAATCGGGAGAATGGTTGACCCGGGAGATTTTCGGGAGGGGCACTGAAATTCGGGAGTCTCCCGGGAAAATCAGGAGGGTTGGCAAGTATGGGGCCACGTAAAATTACAAATGACGTTGCGGGCCGTATAAAATGAAAAATGTTGTGGTCGGCCATGTAATATGACAAATTATTTATCGGGCTACATAAAACCAAAAATGACAAGGCACATCATGAAAAATTATGTGAGAGGCCACTTAAAATTAAAAATATGGTAGGCAATATTAAATACAAAATTTCGTGGGCCACAAAATGACAAATGATGCGGCGGCCCACGTAAATTGAAAACTGATGTGACAGTCTACATAATACGATGTGTCGTGCAACATAAAATGAAAGATGATGTGGCAGGCCACATAAAATGAAAATCATGTGGTGCACCACATAAAATGAAAAATGACGTGGAGGGCCACTTAAAATAAAAAAATATGGTGGACCATATCAAATTAAAAATGATGTAGTGGGCCACAAAATGACAAATGATGCGGGGGCCCACGTAAAATGAAAACTGGCGTGACAGGCTACATATTTGGCGTGCCGCGTAAAATGACAAATTATGTGGCGGGCCACATAAAATGAGACGTGACATGTAAAATGAAAAATTATGTGACAGGCTACATAAAATTATGTGGGAAGCCACATAAAATGAAAAGGCAGACCACGTAAAATAAAATAAAATGACGCAGCGGCCCACATAAAATGAAAACTTGCGTGACAGGCTACACAAAATGATGTGGCGTGACACATAAAATGAAAAATGATGAGGGCCACGTAACATGACATGGCGGGCTACATAAAATGACAAGGCGGGCCACGTAAAATGAAAATTAAGATACGTTTATTTCAAAGGGAACAATGCAATTTCATAAAGCACATAACCACACAAGGTTAAAACAGCCAGAATTAGCCAGAAGGCTCGTTTTCATATGTAGTCAAAAGACAAGGCGAGCCACGTAAAATGACAAATGATGTGACAGGCTACATACAATTATGTGGGGAGACCACCTTAAATTAAAAATGACAAGGCAGGCCACGTAAAATAAAAAATGCTGTGACGGGCTACATAAAATGAAAAATGACAAGACAGGCCTTGTGAAATAAAAAATTACATGACAGAACATGTAAAATGAAAAATGATGTGATGGACCACACAAAATGAAAAATTACGTGATGGACCACACAAAATGAAAAATGACTTGGCAGACCACATAAAAGGACAAGGCAGGCCACATGAAATTAAAAAAGACATGTCGGGCCACGATAGCATAAAAGCTAGACATCCGTCATAAGTGTCTTTTAATTGAACAATTGAATCTAAAACAGCAGATTTGTCAATATATACAAGTATCAAATAATTATAGTTGCATATTACTCCTACTGGAATGTCCAGTAACAAACATGTCTGCATTATTCAAAGTACCGCATCATGAGCCTATTTTATGAATTAGTGTGGCCACTTGGTGTCACCAAAAACACAATTATTACTCCACTTTAACTTAAAGATAGCATACGTCCATTTCAGATTGTTAATAACTAACTTAATGTTTTTTATAACAATTTCCACTTGATCAAACCTTTTTTTTTTTTTTTTTAAACATTCCACACTACATAACAGGATGAATATCCGCATCAGCCAATATTCAAGGCTCCACTATCGTTGTCGGAAGTGAAAACGTATCAGGACACCCCAACTCTTTACATAAATCTTTTATTTAAGTATTTAATAATGTACTCTAAGATGCTGACACTTTCAGACCTGCGGACGGCCTGCGCTCCGTGCTGCGGCGTCATGGCGGCTCCAAAAGAAACTCCCTGCTGCGCTGGTGTCAAGGTCTTACGCAGGAGTATGAGGTTCAAAAGCACAGCTTTTTTAAAAAAAACAAAAACAAAAAAACAACCAGAATGTGTTTTTAATTCCGGCTCAAAATCCAACTTGAACATGTTTGTTTGTGCGACAGAATATTGACATCACAAACTTCAGCACCAGTTGGGAGGACGGTTTGGCCTTCTGTGCCGTCTATCACAAGTACCTGCCCGATTGCATACCTTACAACTGCCTCAAGCCAGCAGACAAGGTACATGTTTCTGAAGTACTGCCTTCCTTCTGGAGCCCTGGCTCACAACTGGTGGTGTGGCTCCATGCCTGTGCAAAAGAAGAATCATAGTGAAATAGTCAGTGTCAAAGCCCTCTTCCCTTGAAATTCAATTATTAATCCTGAAAATAGAGCAATATTTTAACATACTGTAAAAAAAAATAGGAGAAGCCAACTTCTAGATCAGGAATGTCGTTTTTATCGCAATTATGGCTGCCCTCAGAAGGCCGCTTGATACTGTGAAAGAATATGAATATAAATTTATAAATGATATAATCCAAAACAGTTGCCTAAAGGAGTGAGGGATAACTTGCTTTTACATTGTAGGTCAGGTGATGAGCAGAAATTTAAGTACAATATTTTTGACAACTGAAATAAAGAAAAATCGCGTTGCATGATGAGATAATATTCATGTGTAGAATATATGCAAGTGCATGCAGTACATTTATTTCTCTGTCAAAACCCCCCCCAAAAAACGCATATGTTTAGTCAGAAAAGTCTTTTAATGTTTCTAGACTTTCGTAGGCCACCAAAAAATAAGGAGGTCCATATAAAATGACAAATGCTGGGGAAAACCAGACCACATAGAATGAAAAATGATGTGGCGGGCTATGTAAAAGAATTCCAGCAGGTCATACAAAAGGAAAAATTAAGGTGGCGGACTGCATAAAAGGAAAAATTATGTGGCAGGCAGCATAAAATGAAAAATTATGTGGCGGGTCGCATATATAAAAAATTGAGGCGGTCCACATAAAAGGAAAAATTATCTGGCAAGCCACCTAAAATGATACATGACATGGCGGGGCACATAAGGTGAAAAATGAAGTGGCGAGCCACGTGAAATGATGTGACGGTACATATAAGATGAAAAATTACATGGTAAGCCACATGAAATTATTCCAGCGAGTAACATAAAATGAAAAATGAGGTGACGGGCTACATAAAATAACATGGCAGGCCACTTCAAATGACAAATAAAATGGCGGGCCACGTAAAAAGACAAATGACGTAATGGCCCACATAAAACGACAAATAGAGTATCATACAATGATGTAGTGGGCCACATAAAATGACAAATGATGTGACGGGCCAGAAAAAATGACAAATACCATACAATAACGTGACGAGCCACATAAAATAATATGGCATGCCACATAAAAGGAAAAATGTGGCATGGCACATAAAATTATAAATTAAGTGTCAGGCTACATAAAATAATATGGCGGGCCAATTCAAATGACGTGATGGGCCACATAAAACGACAAATAGAATACCATACAAAGATGTAGTGGGCCACATCAAATGATAAATGAAGTGACAGGCCACATAAAATGACATAACATACTATACAATAACGTGACGAGCCACATAAAACATGGCATGCCACATAAAAGGAAAAATGTTGTAGCGGGCCACATAAAATTATAAATTTAGGGCTATATAAATAAACATTGATTGATTGATTGATAAATTAAGTGGCAGGCTACATAAAATAATATGGCGGGCAAATTCAAATGACAAATGAAGTGTCGGGCCACATAAAATGACAAATGACGTGATGGGCCACATAAAACGACAAATAGAATACCATACAAAGATGTAGTGGGCCACATCAAATGACAAATGATGTGACAGGCCACATAATATGACAAATAACATACTATACAATGACGTGGCGAGCCACATAAAATGAAACATGATGTGGCTGACTACAAAAAATAATATGGCGGGCCACATCAAATAAAAAATGACGTGACGAGCCACTTAAAATGACGAATGACGTGACGGGCCACATTAAATGACAAATGACGTGGTGGCTCACATAAAAAGAAAAATGATGTGGCAAGCTGCATAAAATAACATTGTCTGCCACATCAAATGACAAATGAAGTGGCCGGGCCACGTAAAATGACAAAAAACATACCGTACAATGACGTGGCGAGCCACATAAAATGAAAAATGATGACGCGGTCCACTTAAAATGACAGACGTGACATCTGACAGGCCACTTAAAATGACAAATGATGTGGCAGGCCACATTAAATGACAAATGATTATCATTGTAATATAAAACAGTAACACGAACAACTGTCAGGAGTTTATCTTTAATACCGTTAGTGCTTACATTGTACTATACTAAGAAACCATAGCAAACACTTTTTGCTCAAATAATTTTTAAACGTGTTGCTCCTGAAGTATTTATTAAACTTAAGTTGTTTTCTTTTCTTTTCATTAAGTGTAAGATATTTGAGCGGAAACATAAGGCTTGTTTGTTTATAGAGCACAAGGGGACTACAGATGAAAACTAGCCTTCTGGCTTTTTTAACCATGTGTAGTAATGTGTTTTATGAAATTGCAATGTCCCCTTTGAAATAAACGAAACTTAATCATAACAACTCGTACACAAGGCAATTACAGAAATTTCAAAAAGGCAAAAATAAAATGTTTTCAAATTTAAAATCAGAAAACAATCAGAAATACAATGAGAATAATTTAAAATAAAAATCAATCAACGAGGTGTAGATAAAATACTTTCAGTTGTCAAATGCACAATTAAGTGTTTTCAGCCTGGATTTGAACATTGCCGAAGTTGACGCCCGTCTTACAACTTCAGGAAGACTGATTGTGTGTCCCAAAGCCAAACCAGTTGAGAACCGTTACTCTGTAGGAGCCAATACTGTTCTAGTAACTGAAGAAATGTCAAAATGCTGCATTTTTATGTGCTTTTTGTGTTTTTGTTTTCCTCCAGAAGGGAAATTTGAATCTTGCTTTTAGGACAGGAGAGTCTGTTGGAATCACAGCCACTCTGGTGAGACTTTCTGTTTAAACCAAGTAAAATAGAGTTTTATTGTCATTATTACAGTGAACAGGTTCAAAGAACAACGGAATTGGAGCAGATCCCCCTAAGGCGCATACACAATAATTTAGTAATATAAATAGTAAAAAAAGATTAAAAAAGAAGATATGTATCTATATATATGTATATATCCACACACATGCACATATCCATACATATGCATATATATATACATATACACATATAACATTATTGCACATTATAGTCCGAAAAACAAAAAGACATGACACATGAGGACACGACGGACACATTGTGCTCACTCAGGCCTGTTTAAAGGCCTACTGAAATGAGATTTTCTTATTTAAACGGGGATAGCAGATCCATTCTATGTGTCATACTTGATCATTTTGCGATATTGCCATATTTTTGCTGAAAGGATTTAGTAGAGAACATCGACGATAAAGTTCGCAACTTTTGGTCGCTGATAAAAAAGCCTTGCATGTACCGGAAGTAGCGTGGCGTCACAGGTTGTGGAGCTCCTCACAGCTGCACATTGTTTACAATCATGGCCACTAGCAGCGAGAGCGATTCGGACTGAGAAAGCGACGATTTCCCCATTAATTTGAGCGAGGATGAAAGATTTGTGGATGAGGAAAGTGAGAGTGAAGGATTAGAGGGCAGTGGAAGCGATTCAGATAGGGAAGATGCTGTGAGAGGCGGGCGGGACCTGATATTCAACTGGGAATGACTAAAACAGTAAATAAACACAAGACATATATATACTCTATTAGCCACAACACAACCAGGCTTATATTTAATATGCCACAAATTAATACCGCATAACAAACACCTCCCCCCTCCCGTCCATATAACCCGCCAATACAAATCAAACACCCGCACAACACACTAAATCCCACAGCCCAAAGTACCGTTCACCTCACCAAAGTTCGTACAGCACATATATTTCCCTAAAGTTACGTACGTGACATGCACATAGCGGCACGCACGTACGGGCAAGCGATCAAATGTTTGGAAGCCGCAGCTGCTTATTCACGGTACCACGTATCCAACTTAAAGTCCTCCTGGTAAGAGTCTCTGTTGTCCCAGTTCTCCACAGGCCAATGGTAAAGCTTGACTGTCATCTTCGGGAATGTAAACAATGAAACACCGGCTACGTGTTTATGTTGCTGCAGCCAGTCGCTAATACACCGCTTCCCACCTACAGTTTTCTTCTTTGCTGTCTCCATTGTTCATTAAACAAATTGCAAAAGATTCACCAACACAGATGTCCAGAATACTGTGGAATTTTGCGATGAAAACAGACGACTTAATAGCTGGCCACAATGGTGTCCCAATATGTTCGCTACAATCCGTGACGTCACGCGCAGACGTCATCATACCGAGACGTTTTCAGCAGGATATTTCGCGGGAAATTTAAAATTGCACTTTACTAATCTAACCCGGCCGTATTGGCATGTGTTGCAATGTTAAGATTTCATCATTAATATATAAACTATCAGACTGCGTGGTCGGTAGTAGTGGGTTTCAGTAGGCCTTTAATACTACTATGGCTCTTGGGTAAAAATGTTTTTTTAGTCTATTTGTGCCCGCTTTTAGCACCCTATAGCGTCTGCCCGAGGGTAGCAGTTCTAGGTGGCAGTGCCCGGGATGGGATGGGTCTTTCAGGATGCTCTGTGCTTTCCTGAGACAGCGGGAGCTATACAGGTCAGCCAGGGGGGGAGGGGGCATTCGATGATCTTCTGGGCGGTCTTTACGACCCTCTGGAGCGCCGTTCTCTCTGTGGCCGTGCAGCTGCTGAACCACACGCAGATGCCGTAGGTCAGGATGCTCTCAATAGAGCACCGCTAGGACACCAGCAGTTCCTGTGAGAGGTGGTTGTTTCTGAGTATTCTCAGGAAGTGCAGTCTCTGGTGTGCCTTCTTGATGTTAGCCGTGGTGTTGGTGCTCCAGGTTAGGTTGTCGTCCAGGTGGACTCCCAGGAAGCGGAAGTCGGAGACCCTCTCCACGCAGTCACCGCTGATGACCAGGGGCAGGCTGTCTGTTTTTTTCCTCCTGAAGTCTATGACCAGCTCCTTGGTCTTGGAGGTGTTCAGGGCCAGGTTGTTTACTGTGCACCACTCCCGATATGCAGCCTCGTCTCCCCCCGAGTACAGTGAAAAGGTCTTTGCATCCTAGTTGTCGTTTTGGAGGTGTTGACATCGGCATGTAAAAATGCTAATCAGTAGCATGCCAATAGCAAAGCCAATGCATATTAGCATCAAGCTAGCACATTTTTAGGAAAGCGGAGCCTTACTTAACTTACATTGGAGCGTTTTTTTTTTTAGTACCGGTAAATTTTTTTGTTGGCTTTGAAAATGGCAACATTACCTAGAGGGAGTTTGACTGAGTCCGCTCTCAGTGCTGCTGGAGTGATCGCCAAAGTGCAATGAACTGGCTGAGTCGGCGATGTGACGTCAGGCACAAGCCAAGTACCGTAACATGGCACCGTTGCACCGTGGTAAGACCGGTGGAATTCAGTCGGTGCCAAAAAAGTACGGGGTTCGGTATCCATTCCCAATTTTCTCGCTGTATGCAGCTAACTAGTTTTCTTTATGTACAGTATTGACTTGCAGTAATGCGTTTTGTAATTACGAAGTGGCTAAATTTGATATACAAATATTGTAAATCTTTTTTTTTTAAGGAAATAAATAATTTACATGTTTTACATAAGTGTTTTCAATGGAACAATATTGCAGTCTAAAACAGTGCGTGTGTGTGTGTGTATATATATATACATATATGTATGTATGTGTGTATATATATATATATATATATATATATATATATATATACATATATGTATGTATGTGTGTATATATATATATATATATATATATATATATATATATATATATATATATATATATGAGAGAGAGAGCGAGAATACGGTTAATAAAAATCGTGATCCGGGTGTGAATAGATTTAATTATTTTTCTTTTCTTTTTTTTTGGAATCATTTCTATAAACAAGTATCAAATAATTATAGTTTCATATTACTTACACATACTAGTCTCCCAGGCAGAACGTATTAAAAAAGTATCCAGTAACAAACGCATCCGCAGCATGCACTTAATGAACTATTGTGGCCACTAGGTGTTGCCAAAAAACAATTGGCACTCCACTTCAACTTAAAGACAGCATATATCTAGTCCAGACGGTTAATAGTAAATAGGTTTGTGTTTTTCACACCAACTATTGTTCTGTTTGATTTATTTCACTTGATCAAACCTTTTTTTTTTTTGTAAACATTATACACTACAAAATAAAAGTATATAGCGAGTATTATCATATTGCAGCAATATTGGTATTGGCCTAACCTCAAGGCTCCAGTATTGATGATATGCCATTGGAAGAGATTAGCCTTGTTGCTGAGTCAGCATAAAATAAAAGCCTATGCAGTTATGTACTTTGTGGTTCTCGCTGCATTGATGTTTCTGCATCCTGCTCACGTCCTCTTGCTGTCTTCCATGGGGACCGCTGGCAGTCAACGGAGGATATGCTGAAGCCGGACGGTCCAGAATGGCAGAAGGTCTTGCGCTACGTGGAAAGCATATTTCATCATTTTGAGAAGTGAGGTACCATCATTTTTGCTCCTCCGCCTGCTCCGAGACCTCGTCTGCAATGACGACTAGGCCTCCTTTTATGGATCTTTCAAGGAAGAACTGCCAAAGTTGTATTTGTACCTTTTTGCACTGTACACCAGATTACTTAATTGCACTTTTGTTTTTGGTGATGCACTGGTTTGCACCTACTCTTATTTTGAAAGAAAAGTTGCACTGTAATGGAAACGATGCACTTTAGTCCTCGCCGGTACATTAAGTTTCATCATGTGCGGTTTGTCACATGAACCCGGTTTTAATGTTAAATAGTTACACAGGAAAGTGTCTTTAAAAAAAATAATGTATTAGAAGTTGTTGCTCAAAGTTTATGCAATAATAAAGATAAAATGTGAAAACAATGTTAACATGTTTCAATTTTTAACTGCTTGCAAGCCCTAAACTAGATTATTATATTTTTTTTATACAAAAATAACTTAGACTTTTAACAAGGCCACCAAAACACAACATATGTCCAATAAATAATACTAATAATTCACGGGCATGTGAACCAACAGGTGGCAACAAATCTGCCACAAAGTTTACAGAATACACATTTTAGGAAAGTCTTTTTTTAACCATAAAATGGAAGTTGTTGCATGAAGAGTTTATGCAGTATTAAATATATCTAAAAAAAAAAAAGGTTAATGTTTTACCACATGCAAGCCCCAAAATAAATTTTCACATACAAAAAAGAACGTCAAGGCCACCAAAACACAGCCCTAATATAACCTAAATGTTATAAAATTTCTGTCTAATGAGCCGAATATGCACAGTGCAATTCGTATAAATGTATACGTGAAAACCAGCAGGTGGTGCCAAATCTGCCACAAGTTTCTAGAACACACGTTTTAGGAAAGGGTTTTTCCAACCATGGAATGGAAGTTGTTGCATAATAAAGATAATATGAAAACAGTGTTAACATGTTTTTAGCTTAACCGCTTGCAAGCCCCAAAATTAATTTTTACATAAATTTACTTCATGACTCCAAGGCAACATAAATCCAATAAAGTATGTCAGTCTGAGCAGAATATGCACGGTGCAATTTGTATGAATTTATACATGCAAACCAGCGGGTGGCGCCAAATCTTTCTTACGTTAAACAGCAGAATACAGATTCTAAGTGTTTTTTTTGTAACCATAGAAATGAAGTTTATGCAATACAAATATAAACTAACATGTTTTTGGTTTAACCACATGCAAGTCCCAAAATGCATTTTTACATTAAAAAATAACCTAAAGGCCACCAAAACACAACTCCAAGCCAACATAAGTCCAGTAAAAAATGTCAAGTCTATTGAGCAGAAGATGGACAGTGCAATTTGAACGAATTTATACGTGCAAACCAGCAGTGGCGCCAAGTCTCTTTCCCAAGTTAACAAACATGTCTCCTGAAAACAAAACATTTATTAACATATTGTGTATAAAACAATGTGGTTCATGAAAAATGTCGATAAATACAACCACAAATGCACGCTAATGTCATAAACAATTTATCAGTTTTCCAGGACATGAAATGACATGTTCATGATGACAGATGGGAGGTTGATAATTGAAAATGCAAATATGGAATGACATTTAAGGTGATATTGCAGACAATCACTTGATACGGGCACTTGGATGGTTCCTATGAGGCTGGAATGGCGCCACCTATAGGCGGCGTTGACAGTGGTGGCAGGAGGAGGGACTTGAGTTTCACCGACATGGCCGCTATTTCCGGGTCTTGGGTTTCGTACATCTTCACCAATCGGGCAAATTTGAGGACACCTAAAAAGAGAAGCGGACCCACAATCAAATTGCTGTTGGAATGAATACTATATATCACAACAAACCTACATTTATTCGGGTCACGATACAACCATTTCATTAGCCGATACCTGTGAATTTCCTGCAGTCTCAATACCATGATAAAAATAAACTAATTTGTGAAACTGAAGCAATACAAAGGGGCATAACACTTGTAAATGTGTTGGCATATTAGCTAATGCTAACAACACTAGTGTCATTACATTCCGATAGCACGTACAAAATGTATTAAAACACTCCTACAGACATCACACATGGGACAGTTTAGTAAGCATAAACAGTTTTAGTTATATTGTAAAACTTATAAAAGTCGCTTGGAGTGATGAATAAAGAATACACGCGAAGAAACGCTATGGATGGCTAGAAGACGGAACGGCCCTTGTACTTCCGGTTCAACGCTTATAACCCAGTGGTTAACCTTGTTGGAGGTACCGAACCACATTAGTTTCATATGCACATTCACCGAACCCTTCTTTAGTGAAAAATAAAATGTTTTTTTTTTTCAAATTCAAGACAAAGTTATGTTTTTGGTAACACTTTAGTGTGGGGAACATATTCTAAGTAACAAAGACTTAATTTAGACTTATTTGTTTATGGTTAGGATTAGAGCGTTAGGGCCAGGGTTAGGGTTATATTAAGGCATTATTAAGTACTTAATAATGACTAGTTAAAGGCCTACTGAAAGCCACTACTACCGACCACGAAGTCTGATAGTTTATATATCATTGATGAAATCTTAACATTGCAACACATGCCAATACGGCCGGGTTAACTTATAAAGTGCAATTTTAAAATTCCCGCCCCGCTTCCGGTTGAAAAACTCCTTTGGATATGATTTCTGCGCGTGACGTCACAAAATCCACGGAAGTGGTTGTACCCCATCGACCCGATACAAAAACCTCTTGTTTTCTTCGACAAAATTCCACAGTATTCTGGACATCTGTGTTGGTGAATCTTTTGCAATTTGTTTAATGAACAATGGAGGCTGCAAAGAAGAACGTTGTAGGTGGGATCGATCGGTGTCTTAGCGGCTAAGTACAAGACTTACAGCAACACAACAAGGACTACTTACTATGCCTAGCCGATGCTTGCCGCCAAACCCACGGATGAAGTCCTTCGTCGCGCCGTCGATCGCTGGAACGCAGGTGAGCACGGCTGTTGATGGGAACATGAGGGATGGCTGGCGTAGGTGGAGCGCTAATGTTTTTATCATAGTTCTGTGAGGTCCGGTTGCTAAGTTGCTAAATTAGCCTTAGCGTCGTTAGCAACAGCATTGTTAAGCCTTACCAGGCTGAGAATTTTTAACCGTGTAGTTACATGTACATGGTTTAATAGTATTGTTGATCTTCTGTCTATCCTTCCAGTCAGGGGTTTATTTCTTGTTTCTATCTTCATTTGAGAACGATGCTATCACGTTAGCTCAGTAGCTAAGTGTGTCACCGATGTATTGTCGTGGAGATAAAAGTCACTTTAAATGTCCATTTCGCGTGCTCGACTCTCATTTTCAAGAGGATATAGTATCCGAGGTGGTTTAAAATACAAATCTGTGATCCACAATAGAAAAAGGAGAGCGTGTGGAATCCAATGAACCAGCTTGTACCTAAGTTACGGTCAGAGCGAAAAAAGATTCGTCCATCACTGCCTCTCGAGTCCTTCACTGTAACGTTCCTCATCTACGAATCTTTCATCCTCGCTCAAATTAATGGGGTAATCGTCGCTTTGTCGCTCCGAATCTCTCGCTCCATTGTAAACAACGGGGAATTGTGAGGAATACTAGCTCCTGTGACGTCACGCTACTTCCGTTACAGGCAGGGCTTTTTTTTATCAGCGAGCAAAAGTTGCGAACTTTATCGTCCATTTTCTCTACTAAATCCTTTCAGCAAAAATATGGCAATATCGCGAAATGATCAAGTATGACACATAGAATGGATCTGCTATTCCCGTTTAAATTAAAAAAATTCATTTCAGTAGGCCTTTAAGAGCTAGTATGTTACTAATTTGCATGTTAAGCAACTAATTAATGGTGAATATGTTCCCCATTCTAAAGTGTTACCATGTTTTTTTTTACTGGTGCACAAAATGAACCGTGCATGAACATCACCTTGTTCAAACAACAAAACCAACACAGTGCATAAACTCACAACACATTACACACCTGCAAATCAGTGTGACTTCTGCTGTTGCCGTATCCATAATACGCCAATAGGGAGACATTTTTATTTACACGATGAGTCGGGTGTGTTTTGACCTCCGCCGAACCCCTGAGGCCGACTCACCAAACCCCTAGGGTTCGATCGAACCCAGGTTAAGAACCACTGTTATAACCGCAGGAAACATTGTAAATGTTCATCCAGCAGCACCTGCAGCAAGCGAACTTGTCCAAAAGATGGCGCCATAGCACAAACACCATTTCAGCGCGTCTCTGAATGTGTTTTAGAAAAACTGTTGCCGTTATGAACATCAGCGAAGAAAAATCCATAAATTAGTCGCACCGTTTTATAAGCCGCAGGGTTCAAAGTGTAGAGAAAAAGTAGCGACTTATAGTCCGGAATTTACGGTACTTTTAAATTCACTCTATTTAAAACTAAACCAATTTTAAGTGAATATTTGTGGTTTTATTTATTAGTATCAACATTTTAGCCTTTTTTCCCCCATTACATTGTTTTTTGCTCTATTTTATTTCTCCACTGTGCCATAAAAGAAGTGCGTTAAGCAAACGGTCCCCCCAGGCCCCACTTTGCCTTCCTGGTGAAAGAAGTAAAGCACTGGAGTTCCAAGTGTTGTCAAACGACAAGAGTCTCTCTAAGATGTTTTCTTCGCACTTACAGAAGCGATAAAGGTTGGCTTGCACACTTTGGTCCCTGGGCTTGTGGTGGCGGAGCTCCACTCTCACTCGCGCAGTGAATACTTTCATGCTCGCAAAATACACCCCTTTGTCACTTTTATTGTGCAACTCTACTTGCTAAATGTAGCAACTAAACAAACCGCCTCTTTATTTCAGTGCTTTAAAAATGGTGGGTGAGGGGCGTGCGATATTGTAATAATGTTTAGTGTAATAAACATCTTGACACATACAAGTAAAAAAATTAACATTAATTTTTGGGGGGGCGTGAGAGGTAAAAAATGAAGAACCACTGGTTTAGTAAATTATTTTACTCTTGTAAGATAAAAAAAAAAAAAAAAAAGCCTGTATTATAACAAAATGTATCCTCTCTGCTACTGACTCTTCTTATTTGGACCATTTCCCTCATTCTGTTTGGGGGGGGGGGGACGGGGGGACGTGGGTGAGAGGCAATATTGTAATAGCATGTTTAGTGTAATAAATAACTATCTTGACTAGAGATGTCCGATAAATGCTTTAAAATGTAATATCGTAAATGATCGGTATCGGGTTTTTATTATCGGTTTAGTTTTTTTTTTAAATTAAATCAACATAAAAAACACAAGATACACTTACAATTAGTGCACCAACCCAAAAAACCTCCCTCCCCCATTCACACTCATTCACACAAAAGGGTTGTTTCTTTCTGTTATTAATATTCTGGTTCCTACATTATATATCAATATATATCAATACAGTCTGCAAGGGATACAGTCCGTAAGCACACATGATTGTGCGTGCTGCTGGTCCACTAATAGTACTAACCTTTAACAGTTAATTTTACTCATTTTCATTAATTACTAGTTTCTATGTAACTGTTTTTATATTGTTTTACTTTCTTTTTTATTCAAGAAAATGTTTTTAATTTATTTATCTTATTTTATTATTATTTTTAAAAAGGACATTATCTTCACCATAACTGGTTGTCCAAATTAGGCATAATAATGTGTTAATTCCACGACTGTATATATCGGTATCGGTTGATATCGGTATCTGTAATTAAGAGTTGGACAATATCGGAATATCGGCTATCGGCAGAAAGCCATTATCGGACATCCCTAATCTTGACACATACAAGTAAAAAAATAAAACATTTTAGGGGGGCATGAAAAACATTTCTGTCCTTAAGGGGGGAAAAATGGAGAAACACTGGTTTAGTAACTTATTTTTACGTTTTTATGACAAAAATGACCTGTATTGTAACTAAAAGTGTATATTCTCGGCTACTGACTCTCATTTGGACTATTTCCTCATTCTGTTGGGGCGGGGGGCGTGCGCCATGAGGTGTCGTGGGAAAACATGGGTGAGAGGCAATATTGTAATAGCCTGTTTAGCGTAATAAATAACTATCTTGACACATAAGAGTACAAAAATAAACAATTTCAGGGGGGCATGAAAACAATTCTGTCCTCAGGGGGAGCGTGAGGGGGAAAAAAATGGAGAACCACTGGTTTAATAACTTTTTTTACATTTTTATGACAAAAATGGCCTGTATTGTAACTACATGTATCTTCTCAGCTACTGACTCTTTTTATTTGGACTATTTCCTCATTCTGGGGCGGGGGTGCGTGCACCATGAGGTGTCGGGAGAAAGGGTGTGTGAGAGGCAATATTGTAACAGAATATTTAGTGTTAATGAACAACTATCTTGACACATGTAGGTAAAAAAAAACAACTTCAGGGAGGCGTGAAAAAATGCATCCCTCCTTTTTGCCATACACTTGTATGGCAAAAATGGCCTGTATTGTAACTAAACGTGTATCCTCTCTGCTACTGACTCTTCTTAATCGGACTATTTCCTCGATCTGTCACAAGGTCACGAAACAGGTAGATGACCGTCTCACCTTCTCCTTCATTGTTGAATCCGTAAGCTTTGATGACTTCCTGTTGAATCTGAGTGGCCAAGGGGAGCACCAGCTGCAGCATCTTGCCCATGTCGTTGCAGGCGCTCTCCCGGGCCTCCTCCATCCTGACCGCGTTCTCTGGGACCGCGAAGGCCTGGATCACCTCACTGAGCACCACTGCGCCACACACACACAAAAATAATAATCCATCCATCCATTTGCTACCGCTTGTCCCTTTTGGGGTGGCGGGGGGTGCTGGAGCCTATCTCAGCTGCATTCGGCGGAAGGCGGTGTACACCCTGGACAAGTCGCCACCTCATCACAGGGCCAACACAGATAGACAACATTCACACTTTGATCACTATAATTACATCAATTGTGTCATCACAATTCTTTCTTTCTATGCACTTTCAGTGCTAAACAGTACCATCCAGTGGCCAAATGGAATGTAGTTTTGGGTTATTTCTATGCCAAAACTCAGTTTTATTCAGATTTCTGGTGAAACGGGAGACAATATTTGTTGTGTACATGCTACAGTATGTACACAACAAATATTAACTAATGTGAATTCCGGACTATAAGCCGCCACTTTTTCCCCACGCTTTCAACCCTGCGGCTTATAAAATGGTGCGGCAAATTTATGGATTTTTCTTCGCTGACGGCCACAATGCAAACGGTTTTCATAAAACAAATGCATTGTAATGGTGTGGTTTTGTTTGTGCTATGGCATCTTTTGGACGAGTTTGAGTGCCGTTCCGTCTTCTAGTCGTCCATAGCGTTCTATTCATCACTCCAAGCAATGTTTGTAAGTTTTACAATGTAACTAAAACAATTCTTACTTACCAAACCTATTTGTACGTGCTATCATAATGTAAATAAGCTAGCGTCGTTAGCATTAGCTGATATGCTAACACTTTTACGAGTGTCTGTGTTGGTATTAACTTACAATAACATTCTTTTTGTATTGTTTCAGTTTCACAAATTCCTCAGTAAATTCACCAAGACATCACTGTGGAGTTATTTAGTCAGTTCAGCTGATGGGAGAGCTAGCTTCCGCAGCTGGTGGGTCCATGACGATGACTTCTGTTGTTTGATCAGCCGTTTTACTGCCGTGTTACAGACACCATTGGGAAACAATTAAGGGTAAACATTTACAAAATAATTATGTGTAAATAATTTGACAACATATACCTGCGGCTTATAGTCCGATGCAACTAATATATGGTAATATTTTTCCCCTGAAATTTAGAGGGTGCGGCTTGTATATAGTCCAGAAAATACTGTAATTGACGGCAGTAGGGCTGGGTTAGTTTTTGCCTCATCCCTCACTTGAAGCGTGAATGAAGAATACACTACCGACCTGATAAGTCTACAAGAGAGAGACATGATGCACTATTATCTGCTCACAGGTGTCACCTGGTGGTTGTTTGAGCACACTGCAGCTAGTCCTGGATAGTCCCACTCCATGCAGGATTCTCACAGGAATTAGGCTAGTCCTGGATAGTCCCACTCCATGCAGGATTCTCACAGGAATTAGGCAAAAACACATCCTTACCAACTGTTTATAGTATGCAGTCCATTGGAACTGCCTGAAGTCTCACCTCGCTTTAATTATTTTACTAAATTTAACTTTGTTTACTAAATGTGTACATTGCTTTTTGAATTATACATGTTATATTTGTTTCTAAGTTATAAACATCTTAGATTTTATTCAGTAAAAATCAACACATTTTTTCAATTTTTTTTTTTTTAACTGATTTTGGAGCCAATTGCCTACTAAAGAGCTGTGAATCTTTAGGCACCACACGATTCAATTCTTGGTTGTAACGATTCCACCGGCAGGCCGATATTATCGGACATCTGTAATTTAAAAAATATATTGTTTTAGGACATCTACACGCAACCAGAAGGGGCGTTTCTAACCAGTAACCTGTTTTGTAAAAAAAAATAAAAAAATAGAATCATTATCCCAAATAATACATTACGAGAGTGTGTTTGAATTGGGAATCATTTCTGAATCAAATCATCACCCGTGAAATCGGATTGAATTGTTGGGTGCCCAAGTTAAAAGTTAAAGTTTGTGAATTATATTTATATAGCGCTTTTCTCTAGTGACTCAAAGCGCTTTACGTTAAAGTACTAATGATTGTCACACACACACACTTGGTGTGGTGAATTTAACCTCTGCATTTGACCCATCCCCTTGTTCACCCCGTGGGAGGTGAGGGGAGCAGTGAGCAGCAGCGGTGGCCGCGCCCGGGAATCATTTTGGTGATTCAACCCCAAATTCCAACCTCTTGATGCTGAGTGCCAAGCAGAGAGGTAATGGGTCCCATTTTTTATAGTCTCTGGTATGACTCGGCTGGGTTTGAACTCACGACCTACCGATCTCAGGGCGAACACTCTAAACTAAGGATGATGTTCGAAACCGCTTCTCCCGGTTGTTCGATAAGAAAAGAACCGATTCCATGGACTCTAATCCCTTTTTGAGAACCGGGTCCCGTTATCGAGGCCACTATAGTAAAGAAAAAGAATTGGTTCTTTATTTGAATCCCTGGGAACAAATCCCTTTTTTTACTAGGAAATGCCCTGTGGCACGTCCCAGGAATAGACATAGCTCAGTCATTAGGCGGCAGATACAGAAAGCAGCAACAACAATAGACCGGAAAAAACGCCTCAAGGCATGGCTTCATTTTACAAAAAAATACTACGAGGAAACTGCTATCTGCAATTATTGCCAGGCTTCGCTCTCATGTAAGGGGTGTGGAGTAAAACAAGCATGTTGAAACATGTTCAGGCTGCACATAACCTGAAGGTTAAAGAAAGGTGTCGTGGAGAAGCAGCGACGAAGCACGCCCCTCTTCAACCTGCAGCGCCAATTCCAGTGATAGTGGCGGTGAGTAACTAACGTTAACTGTTGCCGGTTAATTTCCATATATGCTCACTCGTAGCCTACAACAGTGGTCCCCAACCACCGGGCCACGGCCTGGTACCGGTCCGTGGATCGATTGGTACCGGGCCGCACAAGAAATACATGTTTTTGTTTTTTTTTAATTAAATCAACAAAAAACACAAGATACACTTACAATTAGTATACCAACCCAAAAAAAAACCCTCCCCCATTTATACTCATTCACACAAAAGGGTTGTTTCTTTCTGTTATTAATATTTCTGGTTCCTACATTATATATCAATAGTCTGCAGGGATACAGTCCATAAGCACACATGATTGTATTTTTTTATGACAAAAAAATAAAAATACCATACCATGAGTAACAGTCAATATTTATTTTTTTTAGGGTGGTAACAGTCAATATTTATTTTTATTTTTTTCTTGTAAAATAAAAGTGAGCTTTTGTTAAACCAAATGTTTTTTTTCCCCATACACAACAATCTATCTGGATTCGATAAGAGAATCGATAATTTCTTATCAAACATCATCCCTACTCTTAACCACAAGGCCACTGAGCAATATTTGGTTGTACGGGAAAGAACACATAAGCAGTTTTGAAGGTATATAACTTTTTTGTTTCTCCAAATACACCTGTGTTTTGACCTCTCACCTCTGGTCTGCTCCACAGTCAGAGTGGGCTGCTGTGCGGGGGCAGAGGCCATGTCTGCAAGAAAAGGAGAGACAGTAAAAGCTATCATTTCTACTGTATTGTCATCGTCATAATCAGAGAGGACTGGGCAATAAAAATAGTTGCAACACATGTTTACATTCTGTAATACTCACACTAAAGCTCTTGCTAACCATAATGAGGATGGTACAGTAGCTATAATGACAACATCTTGAATGAGGTGTGGCTATGATGACTCGCGACGGCGGTTTTAATCGATCATATACATTTCCAATGACAACATGTGACGTTTAAGCACATAAAGCCTGCATATTAATCGACAACGTGCATCATAATACAATCAAACTCACCACCACGTTAACAACAAGCTAGCTGCATCCAAAACACTCAGCGGCGGGTAAACGGCACCCTTGCGACATCACACTCTCCTTTCCGGCAGTACGCTCTCCTTTCCGGCAGACGTGCTGGCAAAGTGTAAACAAGGAAGGCTGAGCCCACAATGGCCGTCATAGTACTTTTTATTCAACGCCTGACGTTGGAATCAGTTTAAAAAGCAGCCACAGGAAGGTTGTATTCATATATTATTCGCCGTGTGGACTTTATACGTTTGTTGACAAATGGAGCAGAAGCTTGCAGAGTTTAGGGCACGTCGACAGGCTGAAAAGACACCTGGCGACGAGCATACGGACACTTTGGATAAAGAAACCGAAAGTGTGGTACAATTGGAGCCTTTGGAACACTCTTTAGGCAAGAACTCTCAAATACAGGTGAGACGGTAGTGTGGATATAGGAACTAGCTGTACTTATAAAAACGTGGCTCTCCAAGTACCACCATAACGACCAACATTAAAATACAGAAGTGCAGTAGGCCTAAGTATTCATTAAAAACAAGGCAGATGTTTTATTTAACAAGTATATTTGATATGTTTGCCCACTGGCACACAGTTTGAACAGTAAGGCATTGTTTGAATACAGGAAAATAAAACAATCTTGATTTTTTTTGTACGTACCACAGTTTGAGAATCACCGTTCTAAAATATTGATTATAGTTTCATAAGGGTTTTGATTTCATTGTCAACATTCCATAAAGTGGTACTTTTATCCCCATGCTATGACAGATTTTGATTTTGATTTGATTTTTATTAAGTATCTCCATTAGCTGGTTGCCTCAACAACCCACTAGT
The DNA here is from genome assembly GCF_033978785.1 of Entelurus aequoreus. Lineage (NCBI taxonomy): Eukaryota > Metazoa > Chordata > Actinopteri > Syngnathiformes > Syngnathidae > Entelurus > Entelurus aequoreus. The sequence goes on along the minus strand of NC_084753.1, from coordinate 14,602,517 downwards.
CTTCCTGGGGTCCACAACTCAATACAATTACAAGTAAAAGCATATAATTATAACTACACAATACAGAAAAAAATAAAAGCATCAATAATAAACAAGCAAACAATTTACAGTCACAGGATAATAATTACCATATAAATATAACTACACAATATGAAACCAAACAAATCATCAACGAGCAAACTAATTTAAAGACTCAGATAAAATATTACTTTCTTTTTAAAAACCTGTTTGCTTTCAATGCCTGTGAGAATTGGAGGCAGGTTATTCCAGAGCGATAAAGATCTATAAGTAAAAGATTTCCGCAAAGCATTCTTCCTGGGACGAGGGAGTACAAAATGCCCCTCACTGGACGCCCTGGTATTATGATCATGTATAGTGCTAATGTGAACTATTTGGGCCATGAGAAAAGCAGGAGTTTTACTACCGGTTACTGATTTGAACAATATAAGAGTATTAGCTGACAACCTGTTCTGCACTGTTAGCCAGGAAAGAGAAGCATTTTATTTGGTTCACATTGGTTCTTAGTGAACAACCAAGAACCAGCCTTGCTGCCCTATTCTGGACAGCAAGATCATTATCTAAAATGTTATTTCTATGGAGGTTAATTTGTGTCTGTATTTCGCAAGCTTTTTTTGGACATGTGAATTTTTACACACTTAATTTTAGTTTTTTAAGAAACTGAATGTGAGTGTGAATGTTGTCTCTCTGTGTTGGCCCTGCGATGAGGTGGCGACTTGTCCAGGGTGTACCCCGCCTTCCGCCCGAATGCAGCTGAAATAGGCTCCAGCACCCCCCGCAACCCTGAAAAGGGACAAGCGGTAGAAAATGAATGGATGGATGGATGAATTTTAAATTGTACTCAAAAAATTGTATTCAATTCTATCAGCACAATTTGAAAACAAAAATTCAGTTTACAAAATTCAAACGCAAAAATATAAGTTACATAAATTCACTGTCAAAAAAAATATTTTGCAATAAACTTACTTTAATTAAAACTATTTAATTAAATTACTTTGCTTGGACACTGAATTCGTCTAACTGATTTGTTTCCGTTTCAATTTTGTGTGTGTTTAAAATATTCAGTGTGTAAAAAATTTAGTGGAAAAAAATCCAGCCCTTCTTGGCACCTGTGGTTCTGACTTTTGGAGCAATAAATGATACATTTTGCACACATAAAATTGCTCCATGCATGGACAAACAAAAATGTACACGACTATTGTGTTTCTGCAGGGTGGTAAAGACCGGCTGCCGGACAGCGCCCAAGGAAGTGGGCTGGCCAGACTCAAATATCTCACATCAAGCATCACTTGGCTCAAAGTTCTGCTCTGGGTGGTCCTGCTGGGCTTTTTTTCAGAACTGGAGTTTGGTTTGGCGTTCTTCCTCACCTCCCTCTTCTACTGGCTGTATGCAGGACTGCGCAGCCCGGCAGCGAGGAGGCCCGGAGAAATGAGCGCTTATTCGGTCTTCAATCCAAACTGTCAGCCTCTGTTGGGTACTCTCACTGCAGAGCAGCTGGAGGGGGAGATGGGTTACAGACCCCAGGCACACACATGAAATGATTCTAAACTACTTCGTGTAAAGTGTATTATGTCCATTTTCGTTTTATATTTGAACGTGTGTGTTATTAAGGAAAGGGATTGTCTTGCACATATGCAGTTTAAGATCATGCTAATTTCTCAACTAACTTAACCTCTATTTCAATTGTATTATATAATGTACAGCCTAATAATAATTAAAAATGCGCAAATTATATATTTAAAAAGGGTGTCGTACTTTTTTCTCAGAGCTTTTTCCCCCCTCAGGCAGTTGAACAGCCACTAGGGGCAGTGTTGTATTTTGTCCAAGGGAAAGAGTTTCTTTTTTTTCAACAACACAAGATTGTTATCCTTGTGTACTTCCGTTTTGTTTCTTCAACGACAGGGTGATATTGTCTAATGTAAGTGAAAACAAAGTAAAACTCCTAATTCTACAGCAGTCCCACAATGCAAAAAGGTAGCAGTTATGTGAGTTTTGGACTTTTAAGAATATGTCGTTTAAATCAACATCGTGAGTGTCGCTCGGAATCTCTTGGCCGATATATGTCTTGTCCCCACTGTCACCTCTTCGGGCGGAAGGTGTTTCACATCCGGCTTCTAATCAAAATATGTTCAAGAATTTATGATAACGTCGACTGTTATCGCCCCACATTCACCAGAAAGAAGCAGTTCCAGTAAATAAACGAGTAAGTATTGCTTATACTTTATCACTGATATTGTTCACCTAGTTCTGTTAACGTGTTTGAACTTAAAAGTCTCTCAAGAGTTGCATGCTAAGACTTCCAGTGTAGCCAAACGCAGTCCAGCTGTAACCGTTAATGACATAACGATAAGTATACTGGTCAATTTCAACCTTTTTGGTTTACTTTAGGGCTAATGATATAAATATGTAACGGCTGGTCGGAATTTTGATACATTGTGTACAAACATTTCACAATGCTCATGTAACATGTTGAGTGCAATACATTATATACGTCAAGGGTGTCGAATTTGCGGCCCGGGGGCCATTTACGGCACGCAGCTAATTTTTAAGTGTCTGGCACAATCTACAAATACTTTAAAAAAAAAGAGAGAAGTGGAATAGAAAAGCAAATAAGTGAAATGTAACGAGGAAAAAGTTACAATGTTGATTAATGAAACAAAGCTGCCATGCAGGCAGTTTTTTTTTTTTTTAAAGCAGTCATTGCTCAAAAAAAAAATAATGAATCAAACTCAATGTTATGAACTGTTGACTAGTGATTGGTTGATGATAGGTTGATGAGGCGTCATGAAGCGTTTCGACACATTGCAAAACTATTGATACTGTGTCGATACTGTGTCACTAAATACTGACATCTGCTGGACATTAAAAATCCCTACAGGCAACCTATGGACCGACTCAACTGACACTGATTTTATGACCTAGTATATACAATAATATAAACCAAGTCATTGTATTTCATTTAGGATTATTTCATATCTTAAATTAAATAAAAATATATTTTTATCTTTTTTAGATACAGTCAATAAATAATGTGAACATGTATCATAAGATGGAAATCTAAGAGAATGTGTTGTGAATGAGGATGCTTGTGGACTGGGATTGTATTTATTTATTTTTACACATTTTTATTTAAAAAAAAAGTTTTTCCAACGTATTACATTTTAGACGATTTCTCGTCTTAGTTATTTCTTCGACTGTAGAAAAGACCCGCTCACAGGGCACAGAGGAGGCGTCAGTGCGACACAGTTCGCGTATCGGTCACGTGACCGAAACAGCTCATGATCCGTCACGTGACTTTCTAAAAGCGGTAAGCGCACCGACACAGGGTTTTGCTCTATGAGCTCGACGCATGTGCCGATTAAGGCTGCAGCTAACGATTATTTTTCTATCGATTAATCTATAGATTATTTTTTTCGATTAATCGGTTAATCTATAGATTTTTTTCGATTAATCTAGATTATTTGTCCTTTTACCGATTATTTTTTATTCAAAATGAAGATGAAAAAATAAATGTAGGCCCGTTTTTTCAAAAGGCATGGCTTTTATTTACAAAAAAAAAGAAGTATGGCCACTCAGTCAACATTGACAACAACATGACTAAATATTCTGTAACAATGTAAACATTTAAAACTTTTAACATTTAACAAAATTAAAAGTAGCTTATTTGCTTTTTAATGTGCAAATATAAAAGTCAACATCCAGTGCAAATCTTAATATTCTGCAATAGTACAAGCATTTCAAAAGTAAAAGTATTGCTTATTTTGCTTTAAAATGTGCAAAAATAAAGATAAACATCCAATACAAAAAAGTGCAAAACGAAATATTCTGTAACAACAGTGTAAACATTTCAACAAAAGTGAAAGTATTGCTTATTTTCTAAAATGTGCAAAAATAATAATAAACATCCAATACAAAAAAGTGCCAATCTAAATATTCTGGAGCACTGTAAACATTAAGTATTGCTTTTAAAATGTGCAAAATAAACATCCAGTCCAACACAGTACACAATAACCAATTCTACTCATTCCAGTGAGTGACTAACAGTTGTAATGAAGAAAGGTTAGCATGTGTACATGCTTTGGTTCTTTTCTTGTTTACAATATTCCCAGCAGCTGAAAATAGGCGCTCAGAAGGGGTCGATGTGGCTGGAACTGAGAGGTAATTAGCCTTCACCTCAAGCAAGGACTGCGAGTGAGCTGAGCTGCAGTTTATATTTCTAGAAGGTCAACGGGCTCATAGTGATGTTACTAGTTGTTGACTGGGAGGTGTTTATTATCATTTGGGGAGAGTCCGCTGCCTGATGCTCACCTGCTAAACACCTATCTGCTCCACGCTGAAGCGCTGACTACATGCGCTCTGAATACACACTGCTGATTGGCTGATAATGCTTCGTGTGTACCAATCAGATGGTTGTGTGGGTGGGACAATGCTGCGTGTGTACCAATCAGATGGTTGTGTGGGTGGGACAATGCTGCGTGCTGAGACAGAGGCAGAGGAGCTGTCACGCCAATTTTCTTCCCATCACAAAAACCTTCCTAACCCCCATTTACTTCCGGGGTCATTTCCGCTTACGTCAGTTCCTCTTACGTCATTGACAGCGATGGATAGCACTTCGTTTGACTCTTTTTTTATAATACAGCGTTAACAAAACGTCTGAATTATCAACATGCACTTCGTTTGACTCTTTTTTTATAATACAGCGTTAACAAAACGTCTGAATTATCAACAATAATGTTGATTTAAAGTACAGACATTTAACATTATATATTAATTAATATTACTGAAATGTTTCAACAATAATGTTGATTTAAAGTACAGACATTTAACAGTATTATATATTAATTAATATTAGTGAAATGGTTTCAACAATAATGTTGATTTAAAGTAGTACAGACATTTAACAGTATTATATATTAATTAATATTTTTTGCATGTTACCACGAAGACAGAAGTTCGCAGCAGCGGCCCTAACACTCATCTTGAAATGTTGCGAAGCCTGCTGGTGTTTGACATAAGTCCCCTGGGACAGATAAAGACGAATATCATCCAGTGACACCACCATTTTCAGGAGATTTGGATTTATCGATCGCTGGCAATGACGTAAGAGGAAATGACGTAAGTAAGAGGAACTGACGTAAGCGGAAATGACCCCGGAAGTAAAAGGGGGTTAGGAAGGTTTTTGTGATGGGAAGAAAATTGGCGTGACAGAGCGAAGCAGCTTGTTAAGACTTTAGCAGCTGAAGTTAGCTTTAGCTTAGAAATTCGTTCGGTACACCCCCGTACCGAACCGAAAGCCCCGTACCGAAACGGTTCAATACAAAACACGTACCGTTACACCCTTAGCAGATACAAATGACACATTCATGTTTTTGTGTAATGATGGCAACATATGCTCGCGCGGACGATTGACTAGTTGATGGTTTTCTTTTCAAATGTTCGTTCATAGCCGTTGTGCTGCTATGATAGGCCATTTCCGCTCGACACAGTGTGCATACAACAACATTATTAGGCCGTTTATTGAAATACTCCCACACTTTTGACCACTTTTGGCATGCTTTTCCCCCTCGCTCGCACCGCTCGCATCGTCTTCTTTGATCGTCTGCTTTGCGCTTCGCCATGACGGTAGTGTGACGAAAATATGCGACGCGTCGACGCACAAAAACGGCATCGACGTATTTACGTAACCGATGACGTCGACTACGTCGACGCGTCGTTTCAGCCTTAGTGCCGATGCATCGGTGTTGCTGGACCCATCACTACTGTTGACCTTCTCAAGGTTAATTCACAAAAAAATTCCGCTTTGAAGATTTTTTTGGGGAAAAATATTGCATATTTTGTGTTTTTACCATACAATAAAGTTTAATTTGACAAAAAGTGCATATCAATCAATCAATCAATCAATGTTTATTTATATAGCCCTAAATCACTAGTGTCTCAAAGGGCTGTACAAGCCACAACGACATCCTCGGTGTCGAGTGGGTCTGACATAATATTGTGAAAGTCCAACACATCAGCGAAAGTCCAGTCCATGGTGGGGCCAGCGGGAACCATCCCGAGTGGAGACGGGTCAGCAGCGTAGAGATGTCCCCATCTGATGGACAGGCTAGCGGTCCACCCCGGAGCAGAGTAGAAAAGAAAAGAAAAGAAACGGCAGATCAACTGGTCTAAAAAGGGAGTCTATTTAAAGGCTAGAGTATACAAATGAGTTTTAAGATGAGACTTAAATGCTTCTACTGAGGTAGCATCTCTAACTTTTACCGGGAGGGCATTCCATAGTATTGGAGCCCGAATAGAAAACGCTCTATAGCCCGCAGACTTTTTTTGGGCTCTGGGAATCACTAATAAGCCGGAGTTCTTTGAACGCAGATTTCTTGCCGGGACATATGGTACAATACAATCGGCAAGATAGGCTGGAGCTAAACCGTGTAGTATTTTATACGTAAGTAGTAAAACCTTAAAGTCGCATCTTAGGTGCACAGGAAGCCAGTGCAAGTGAGCCAGTATAGGCGTAATATGATCAAACTTTCTTGTTTTTGTCAAAAGTCTAGCAGCCGCATTTTGTACCATCTGTAATCTTTTAATGCTAGACATAGGGAGGCCCGAAAATAATACGTTACAGTAATCGAGACGAGATGTAACGAACGCATGGATAATGATCTCAGCATCGCTTGTGGACAAAATGGAACGAATTTTAGCGATATTACGGAGATGAAAGAAGGCCGTTTTAGTAACACTCTTAATGTGTGACTCAAACGAGAGAGTTGGGTCGAAGATAATACCCAGATTCTTTACCGAGTCGCCTTGTTTAATTGTTTGGTTGTCAAATGTTAAGGTGGTATTATTAAATAGATGTTGGTGTTGAGCAGGACCGATAATCAGCATTTCCGTTTTCTTAGCGTTGAGTTGCAAAAAGTTAGCGGACATCCATTGTTTAATTTCATTAAGACACGCCTCCAGCTGACTACAATCCGGCGTGTTGGTCAGCTTTAGGGGCATGTAGAGTTGGGTGTCATCAGCATAACAGTGAAAGCTAACACCGTATTTGCGTATAATGTCACCTAGCGGCAGCATGTAAATACTAAAGAGTGCAGGGCCAAGAACTGAACCCTGGGGAACTCCGCACGTTACCTTAACATAGTCCGAGGTCACATTGTTATGATATGATATATAACAAACATGCAAAAATAATAGACACTTATAATCGACGGACAGATCTGAAGTTGATCTAGAGCAGGCCTGGGCAATTATTTTGATTCGAGGGGCCAAATTTTGAAAAAAAAAAAGTGTCTGGGGGCCGATATATCTAGTTTTAGGAACACTAATACAAATCCTCACAATAATGTCTGATTGAATGCTAAAAAGGTTATGACAGACCGCCTTAAATGGAATGGAATTTTAAATTTTTTTACTGAATGAGACACCCAGAATGTAATTAACTATGAATGATAAAATGAATATTGACAACATATGAATATTACACCCCCTTTCGATCATAATTTACAATCAAGTGAAACAACAAAAATGCAACAAACACAGCAAAATATGAATGCGAAGGGTAAAAAAAAGCCTACTATTTGATATATCTGATACATCACTAAGCTTTAAAACGTTATTGTCCCTGACACCCGCATTTCAGGCTGGCCCCTTTGTGGAAACGCTCCCCACCCACACTGCCTGGTGCCTCGTCTGCGCTGCTGTGACTTAGATTACCATAGTAACTCATTAGATTACCATAGTAACTAGTATATCATGCAAAAAGACAGATTCCAACCATTGAAATATCAAGACTTATGGTCATTTGAAAACATCACTGCACATCATAATGGCAGCTACAGTTTCCATCTTAAAGATCTAAAACAATTATTTGGGAATGTCCGGTGGGCCAGATTGAACAGTTTAGGCATGCGGCCCACGGGCCTTAATTTGCGCAGGTCTGATCTAGAGACTTAATCTCTGAAAGTTAAAAAAAAAAAAATTGGAATTTATTTTTAACACCTGTTGAATCCCCAATCATTTTAGTGGGACATTTAAACAAATAAAATAAAACCTCATTACTCAAAAAATAATGAATTGCGATCAATGTTCTTATGAATTATCGAAAGGGATAAGCGGTAGAAATGGATGGATGGATGGACTTATTTAAGGCTCCAATTAGTTCACAATAAATATTCAACTTTTAAACATTTTTGGGGAAATTATTGTATATTGTTTTTGTTGTACAATGTTGTTTTGTCAAAAGGCATTAAACATAAACAAATATTTTATCAATAGACCTAAAGTTGAGCTTGAGATTTAAGCGTAGAATTATATACCCCCCCCCCCCCAAAAATTATGTTTTTGAACATTTGTATGAATATGACCGTTTCGGGTGCCTGGGACCAACTTGAGGGGAGCCCTGAAGTTAAAAAAATATATATATATATATATTTTATTGGTTTTGAAAATGGAAAATATCAAAATGTTTTTAATTGTTCAGTGTGCTGGACACCTTTTATATAAGTTGCATTGATACACTAAAAGTAACCCGTGTATCGTATTTAGCAATGTCCGGGAGTCCTGCTGTGGTTCTCCGCTTGGTAGCCTCAGCCTATACTGTGGCTGAAAAGGCCGGAGCCATTGTGAGGAAGGTGCTTCACAGTGGAGAACTTGGCATTGTGGAAAAGGTAAGAAATTGTCACATACTACTAGGGTTGCAAAATTCCGGGAATATTCAAAATTGGAAACTTTCCAAGGGAATTAATGGGAATAAACCTTGAATGCAACATGCTAGATCTTGCAACATGATTATTAGCTAAAACAACATGATTTAATGCAAAGTCAGTAGAATTTCAACCCTTCACGGTGCATTCCTCCATCACATGGGCAGTCCATTCTTCCATCACATGCAAAGATAATTCCCAGCATGCTACACACTACAGCAGGGCTATTGAGGCCACACTAGTATTTGAGCCCAAGGACTTCATCCTGTCAGGTAAGTTTTGGGGGTAAATATATTTGATCTATGGTATTTAAGTTTAATAGAGGTGTAATTGCTTGTTACTGTATGACTGTAGACTACACCAGCATTGATTGATTGATTGAAACTTTTTTTAGTGGATTGTACAGTACAGTACATATTCTGTACAATTGACCACTAAATGATAACACCCGAATAAGTTTTTCAACTTGTTTAAGTCGGGGTCCACGTAAATCAATTCATGGTACAAATATATACTATCAGCATAATACAGTCATCCCTCAAGTTAATCATCAGAATATATACATTATTTACAATCCGGGGGGTGGGATGTGGAGGGGGGAGGTTGGGGCGGGGGGGTTAGGTTTGGTTGATATCAGCGCTTCAGTCATCAACAATTGCATCATCTGAGAAATGGACATTGAAACAGTGTAGGTCTGACTTCGTAGGATATGTACAGCGAGCAGAGAACATAGTGAGTTCAGAAAGCATAACAAAAAGTATATACATGTGATTATTTACATTTGATTATTTACAATCTGGGGAGGTGGGATGTGGTGGGGGGAGGGTGTTAGTCTAGGGTTGAAGTTGCCTGGAGGTGTTCTTTTAGTGCGGTTTTGAAGGAGGATAGAGATGCCCTTTTACACCTGTTGGGAGTGCATTCCATATTGATGTGGCATAGAAGGAGAATGAGTTAAGACCTTTGTTAGATCGGAATCTGGGTTTAACGTGGTTAGTGGAGCGCCCCCTGGTGTTGTGGTTATGGCGGTCATTTACGTTAAGGAAGTAGTTTGACATGTACTTCGGTATCAGGGAGGTGTAGCGGATTTTATAGACTAGGCTCAGTGCAAGTTGTTTTAGTCTGTCCTCCACCCTGAGCCAGCCCACTTTGGAGAAGTGGGTAGGAGTGAGGTGTGATCTGGGGTGGAGGTCTAGAAGTAACCTGACTAGCTTGTTCTGGGATGTTTGGAGTCTAGATTTTAGGGTTTTGGAGGTGCTAGGGTACCAGGAGGTGCAAGCGTAATCGAAAAAGGGTTGAATGAGAGTTCCCGCTAGAATCTTCATGGTGCTTTTGTTGACCAGAGAAGTTTCTATAGAAAAATCTCGTTGGTTGACCTTTTTGATTACCTTGGTTGCTATTTTATCACAGGAAAGATTAGCCTCTAGAATGGAACCTAGGTAGGTGACCTCATCTTTCCTGGTGATAACAATGTCACCCACTTTAATAGTGAAGCAGACCTCCACTCAAGCTAGCTAGCTGTTCCTGTACTTGTTAAATGATTTTGGGGCCAATATCTCTAGCTAGCTAGGTTCATGTACCACCACAGTCTCATAATGAACCGAACATATTTCTCCGTTAGCTGTGATGCTAATTTTCTCTATGTTAAATCCCATTCATTTATACTAACGTTAGTGATCCGAATTTACCTTTTTCGTGATCTGTAAAGTTCAACTAGCAAATACTAAATCAAAACGTGTAGTTTCCTCTGCCTTCTGTTCCGCTAGCCATTCTGTTGTCATACAATAATGTAGGTTATAGTTTGATTTAGCATGCTGATTGAGTGTTCATTTATTGATCTAGCCTCTTTCTATTCATTTGTCCATCAGAAAAATATTTTTAAAGACTACTCCAATTGTTTAGCTGACTATTTATATCTGTGTGTGGCATTGCATTAGTGTTTTATAAGAATAAATAAATATGAACAGATTAATGCCACGTACACCATCTGAGGTGTAGAGACATTTCACCCCAACCAATGTAGGCGGAAAGGCTGTGTACATTTGAAAATACTGTGCAAAGAGCTGCGTCAAAAATGCCACAAAGATGCAGCAGCATATAGACAAGTGCCCAATAATATATAATTATTGTAATTCCCCATTAATTCCCATATATTCCCATTAATTCCCATGGACGGTGTCCAACTTTGAATAATCAAAAAATGGTTAACATTTCCAAACTTCCCGAGCTTAACTTCCCGTTGTAAATTTCCGCAAAGTTTCCGGAAATTTACCGGAAACTTTCCACCCCTTTGTAACCCTACATACTACCATGCATGTAAAATGTCAATGAATGACAGGGTGCATCAAATGAAATTGTACTGCCAACATATCCTTAGTTCCTTCCTGCTGATAATCATACAATCTCAAATTTCCCTCAACGTTGCCACTGTTACCTGTGGCGTGCAGCGTTAGTGCTGGTCTTGCAAGGCATGAGTACTGGGTTCGACTGTTGTGTTAGGAAGATTTACAAATGCATATCTTTTGCACAAAGAAAAAAATATATATATATATTATATTATTTTTTTTTTGGCCCAAAAAAAGAAAGGTAACTCTCTCTCTCTCTCTCTCTCTCTATATATATATATATATATATATATATATATATATATATATATATATATATATATATATATATATATGTATGTATGTATGTATGTATGTATGTATGTATGTATGTATGTATGTATGTATGTATGTATGTATGTATGTATGTATGTATGTATGTATGTATGTATGTATGTATGTATGTATGTATGTATGTATATATATGTATATATATGTCTTGATTAGATAGATAGATCGGAAAATCTCCTGAGGATTGAGGAAACCCCTCATGAAACAGGCCTGTAGAGATGAAATAGTCTTGTGATTTTTTCCCCCACACATACATATATATATATATGTGTATATATATATATATTGTTGTGTATTAACAGTCCTAGTTTTGTCCCTGCTGAGTTACCGTCATGCCTCCTGCTCTTGATGTCACTTCCTGTATCATACAGAGTTGTTGTTGACCTCGACAGTAGTAAATGTGAAGCTACAGAGCAACCAAGGTTTCCGTGTCCTTATTATTATTGGTGTAATGCCCAACCATATATATGGGTATATAACAATTGGCGACGAGGTGGTGCGTCCTCACATTGTGTGTTTATTGTTTACCTTGGCCGTCCGTGTTTTTTTTTTTTTTTTTGACGAGCAACCGCGGGATACAGGCAGGGGGTGCTGTCTACTTGCTGGAGAGTGGATGACCAGCATGTTACAGAGCACAGCTCTATTGCAAGAGAAAGGCACGTTTCCGTGGTAAAAGACACTTGGAGAAGAGAAGAAAAGACATTGACATACATCCAATTTCTGAAGCAGAAGAATATATTGGGGACATTTTTTGAACATGGCTGCACTGATTGGACATATTGGACCTTTTGAGGAGGACACAGAACAGTGGAGTTCATACACTGAGAGGTTTGAGTATTTTGTACTGGCTAACAAAATTGAAGATGATGTTTTGGTGCCAACATTTTTGAGTGTTATAGGAGGTAAAACATTCACCCTATTGCGCAGTCTACTCCAGCCTGACAAGCCAGGAGACAAATCCTATAGGGAAATAGTGACAATATTGGGGGATCACTACTCTCCTAAGCCACTGCTAATTGCAGAGAGATTCAGATTCCATAAAAGGAACCAAGAGGAGGGTGAATCTGTCTCACAGTTCATAGCTGTATTAAAACGGTTGTCTGAACATTGTGCATTTGGACTTTCACTCAATGACACCATACGTGACAGACTGGTGTGTGGTCTACGCGGTGAGGCCATCCAGAAACGACTGCTTACGGAGGCTGATCTAACCCTGGAAAAGACTGTGCGTATAAGTACATCAATGGAGATGGCTGCCCATGAAGCACAGCAGTTAAGTGCCTCAGTTCAAGTTAATAAATTGTCTTTGGAACCACAAAACAAGGCGACAGCTGGCAATCCATGCTACCGCTGTGGGAGCCCGGGACATCAGTCATCAGAGTGTTGGTGTAAGGACTTGGACTGTAGAAATTGCGGGAAGAAAGTACACATCGAACGTGCCTGTAAAGCGAAAAAGGCTCAGACGAGCAAACACCACACTGAGACCAAGAAAAATGGTTTCCAACGGAACAAGAGAAAACAGGTGAATATGGTGGAACGTGACCAGGAGGAACCGAGCGACTGTGATTCTGATGATGAGATCACAGTGCATGTTTTATCTGTCAGGGACAGTGATGATGGATATTGGGTCACACCACTGTTGGAGAACCATCCTATAAGAATGCAAGTAGACACTGGTTCACGCGTATCGATGGTATCAGAAGCTGTTTACAGGGAGAAACTGCAGCACCTTGTGCTACAACCAACCCGGCTGAAGTTAAGGACCTACACAGGAGAACCGGTCCCAGTGCTGGGAGTTGTGGATGTGACAGTGGAACACAACGGACAGGAAAAGACTCTTCCACTGTACATCATTCAAGGGAAACGGCCAGCATTGCTAGGCCGCCGATGGCTGGAGAAGCTCAGTCTGAATTGGCAGGAAGTATTCCTAGTTAGGGATGGGGACACAGGGCCACTACAGGAGATTCTAAAGACACATTCCCCCGTTTTTGATGGAGAACTTGGCAGCATGAAAGACATTACAGTTAAGCTGACAGTGAAACCAGGAAGCGTGCCAAAAGCTTTCAAAGCTAGACCTGTTCCATATGCCATAAAACCGAAGGTGGAGGCAGAATTAGCCAGGTTAGTGAAGAGTGGAGTACTGAAACCAGTGAGCACAAGCGAATGGGCAACCCCGATTGTTCCAGTCATGAAAAAGGATGGAACTCCACGGATCTGTGGTGACTTTAAAGTCACATTGAACCCTGTCCTACATGCTGAGAAGTATCCTTTTCCCATTATTGAGGAGCTTTTTGCAGGCCTAGCTGGAGGCCAGAAGTTTAGTAAGATAGATTTATGTCAGGCCTATCTACAAATGCATGTGGATTCTGAGTCACAAGAGTTGTTGACTATAGTGACACACAAAGGCCTGTATAAGTACCGCAGGCTCCCTTTTGGAATTACCTCTGCCCCAGCACTTTTCCAAAGAGCCATGGACCAGATTCTCAGTGGGATACCAGGGGTCCAGTGCTATCTCGATGATCTGCTCATCACGGGACCGGATGAGCAGTCACACTTGAGGAATCTGGACATCACACTGCAAAGATTGGAGGAATATGGCCTGAGAGTTCGGAAGGATAAGTGTGAGTTTTTCCGGCCTTCTGTTGAATACCTGGGGCATGTAATCGACAGCACAGGACTCCACAAGGCTGTTGTAGAGGCTCCATCTCCGAAGAATGTAAGTCAGCTGAGGTCGTTCCTGGGCCTCCTAACATACTATGCAAAGTTTGTGCCTCACCTTGCAAATGCATTGAAGCCTCTGCATGAACTTCTGAACAAAACTAAGAAATGGAAGTGGACGTATAAATATGAGACAGCTTTCAAGGAAGTGAAGACAGCGCTGTCACAATCTGAGGTCCTCACTCATTTTGACCCCACATTGCCAATTCAGCTGGCATGTGACGCCTCACCTTATGGTGTGGGGGCAGTAGTGTCACACATAATGCCATCGGGCGATGAAAGGCCCATCGCTTTTGCATCAAGGACATTGAGTAAAGCAGAAAGCAATTACGCCCAAATCGAGCGTGAGGCACTATCTATAGTGTTTGGGGTGAAAAGATTTCACCAGTACCTTTATGGCAGAAAATTCACGTTATTGACTGACCATCAGCCTCTCACCTCCATTTTTGGTTCCCATACTGGTATTCCATCGCTTGCTGCCAGCCGTATGCAACGATGGGCTCTTTTACTGTCTGCCCACCAGTACGACATTAAATATAGGAAGGCAGATCAGCACGGAAATGCTGATGGGCTGTCAAGACTCCCACTGCCGGTCACACACATTGAGCCGAAACAGGCTGAGATATTCTACTTCAAGGAAGCGGCTGCTACCCCAGTGACCTCAGCTCATGTGAAGAGACACACTCGCAATGACCCAATCCTGTCTGAAGTTATGGACATCATTGCTTGCGGCAGAAAAGGAGATATGACCCAAAGCTTAAAGCCATATCTGATGAGGAGAAATTAGCTTTCAGTCCAGTCTGGATGCTTATTGTGGGGCTATCGTGTCATTATTCCTCCACCATTAAGAGAAAAAGTGCTTGATGAGCTTCACTCTGGGCACTGTGGTGTAGTGCGAATGAAAGAAATGGCACTCAGCTATTTCTGGTGGCCAAGCCTGGATGCAGCTATAGAAGAAAAAGCCAAGTCATGCTCTGCCTGCCAGAAACTGAGAAACCTCCCACAGCTGGCTCCCTTGCATCCGTGGGACTGGCCTGAGGAACCATGGCAAAGAGTCCATGTTGATTTTGCTGGACCACTGGAGAACCACATGTTCTTAGTTGTAATTGACGCTCATAGCAAATGGCCTGAGGTCGCCGTCATGAAGAGCACCTCGTCAGAGAGAACCATTGAAGAGTTGAGATCCATTTTCAGTCGTAATGGTCTGCCACAGCAGTTGGTTAGCGACAATGGTCCACAACTGGTGTCAGAAGAATGTAAGGCGTTCATGGAGGAGAATGGTATTCAGCACATCAAGTCTGCGCCCTATCATGCGGCTACAAATGGGCTTGCGGAAAGATTTATACAGGCTCTGAAGAAAGCTCTCAAGTCCTCCCCAAGCACACAAACCCTTAACAGGCGCCTCAATGCTTTCTTGTTGGCATATCGAAACACCCCTCATGCTACCACTAAGGCAGGGGTGTCAAAGTCAAATGGACGGAGGGCCAAATAAAAAATTTAGCTACAAGCCGAGGGCCGGACTGTTCGAATGTTCATTGAAAAATTTTTAAATGACGCATATAGTCTAGTGAACCTAATTGAATCTACTGAAAACCTAACAAATATATTCCAATATGATCAGATAAATAAAGCAATATTTTCTTATGGCTCTGTCAGTAATCTTTAATTTTCAACAGACACAAAAGACAAATTTCCTTTATATAAAAATCCCCATAACATGAACATTAAATGAAAGAAACCGGTATTCAAGGCACCATCAGTAGCCTATATTTTCTATTTTAGCAAAAGTGGGCTAAATTTACTTCAAAGAAAAAAACAATAATAGCAATTTTCTATCATCCACTCAACTGAAATATTTTTAAAATATAATTAAATTGAAATACAATAAAATAAAGTGCAAAAATCTATAAATCAAAAACAACACTTTGTTTAAGGAGAAGTAACATGCAGTGAAAACAAATATTAAACTTTAACTTTTAAACTTGAATTGAGTAAAAACTCTAAATATGTGATTGCACAGTAATGTTCACATTAAACCCCCCTCCTCCCTCCGTGGGAGGGAGGCGAGTTGGGTGCCCGAAACCCCCCGCTGGTTTCGGCCCGCCCCTTGGCGCGCGTGGCACGGCGGGCTCCGCGACCCGACGGCTGGCCCTCGTGGCTTGACGGCGGGCGCGTCCCGACGGGCCGCGCGTAGGGGTCAAACGCAGAAGTCTCAGGGCCTCGTGGTGAGGGGGTGGCCTGCGGGTTTCAGCCCGCTTGACCCCCCCGCTCCGCTTGGCGCGCGCGGCACATGACGGGTTCCGCCACCGACGCTCGGGCTGCAGCCCGACGGTGGTGCGGGCCCGGCGGTGACGCGCGGTTTGGGGAAACAAAGCAGAAGTCTCAGGGCCTCGGGGCCGGGTTTCGGCCCGCCCCCTTGGCGCGCGTGGCACGGCGGGCTCCGCGACTGACGGCCGGGCTGCAGGCCTTCGGCCGGCAGGCGCGTCCCGGCGGGCCGCTCGCCCCCTTTCGGAACCTTGGACCGGCATCCGCTTGGTGCGTGTAAAAGATCTGCGGTCTAAAAAAAAAAAAAAAAAAAAAAAAAGATCTGCGGTCTGCGGGCCGGTTCTAATAATAAATCAAGATCATCCCAAGGGCCGTAAAAAACCTTCTCGCGGGCCGGATATGGCCCGCGGGCCTTGACTCTGACATATGTGCACTAAGGTGTCCCCTGCCTCAGCGATGTTCAATAGACAACTCCGCACTCGACTAGATCTCCTGAAACCTCTAAAGACAAGAGAGGTTGTGCATCAGCAACAGAAGGCTCAAGTGGAAAGACGGGCAAATGCAAAATTGCGGAGTTTCATGGTAGGAGACCGGGTTCTTGCTAGGAACTACACCAACGACATAAAGTGGGTGCCTGCGACCTTTGTTTCCAAAACAGGTCCTGTCTCATATACTGTAGAAACCAGTGACCATCGCATCTGGAGAAGACACCTCGACCAACTGCTGCACACTTCGGGGTCTCATGATGACTCACGCCAACCGACATCTTTTGTTCCGGAGCTGTGTCCTTCCCTGGAGCAGCCTCAAACCCCAGACACGGCTGCTGTTCGAAGTGCACCTGGATCTGCTCCTGGCACACCGGAACCTGCACGAGTACCTGCCTCAGGTTTCACTTCACCCAGACCAGAACCCACACCATCTACAGTGACCGAAGTGCCTAGAGGTCGTGTTTACCCTCAACGAGAAAGACGACCCCCAGATAGACTGTCATTGTAGTCTAGGCGCTGACCCGTGTCATTGGGGCAGAATAATCCCCAGGGTTCAGTTTGGGATTGAGGTAGTCCACCCTCATTCTCTAGTTCAGGCAAGTGTTGTATTTGGTTAAAAGTTATCGTTGAACAGTTTATATTTCACAAAAGAGACTGACGTGTTTTTGAAGTTGGCTTTGATTTTGTTAAGGGAACCTTAAAAGTAAAATGGGAGGGATGTTGTGTATTAACAGTCCTAGTTTTGTCCCTGCTGAGTTACCGTCATGCCTCCTGCTCTTGATGTCACTTCCTGTATCATACAGAATTGTTGTTGACCTCGACAGTAGTAAATGTGAAGCTACAGAGCAACCAAGGTTTCCGTGTCCTTATTATTATTGGTGTAATGCCCAACCATATATATATATATATATGTATGCATGTATATACAAGCTAGATAGGCTGGCTCTTGGTTCTGTAACAGAATCGATTGCTTCAATCATTATTAAAAAATATATAATTATATTTGTATGTATCATTTTATACATTTTCATAATTTTGATAATTATAAAAACATTATTTTATATATAATATATAATATTATATTAATGAACAATGTATTTCAAATGATTTTGTTTTAGTACAAAACGTATTAAATTAAAGTTAAGTTAAAAAAAAAAATCGTTTGACATACAGTAAATTAAAAAAATTCTAGGCATTTTTTCAAGTCGTTGAATATTTGACGATTTGATTTGGAGGAATCACCTCAGCCTCTCTGTCCCGATTCGACTTCCTTAGTGACAGACAGCTCAACCTTTCACACTCTTTTTTTCTAAGCTGTTTGTCAGGTTTGACCTAAAAAAAAAAGTCAGTCTGGAGACGAGCTAAAATGAGACTTTGTCCACAGAATGGGGCTAACGACGTGCAGACACTAGCAGACAGACTTGCCCAACAGAGCATTTGTGCTTCACTGTCCAGACGCTTCCCTAAAATCACTATCATTGGCGAGGAGGTGAGATGCCCTTTTGTCTTTCTCTCGCTCGCTCTCTCTATGCAAAAATATATTTTTTTGTTGAATTGTGATTTGGATGTTCAAACATCTCACTCATCGTAGGACCTTCCACCTGAGGAGGTGCCCGAGGACCTGATTGAAAATGGCCAAGAGGATGAAATCCTGAAGAAAATCTGCCCATCCGAATACAGTGGAGTTAAAGAGGAAGAGGTAACCGCAATGCCAATATGGCTGCCGCAACCATCCAATTAATTGTGCTGATTAATTGGACTAATTGTGCTTCTGGACCTCCCAGCCATGGTGTTCAACTGTTTTGTCTGCCTTTTAAAATTTAAGCTAGTTGTGTGGGTGGATCCGCTCGACGGCACAAAGGAATACACTGAAGGTAAATACACTTTTATATTACTTATTATTACTATATATAAGACAATATGCACAAAACTGACAACACGCTTTCTTTATGGTGTCAAAACAGTGCCAAAATCCCAGCACATAAACAGTCACGTTTTAAAATAATTTTATTTTTTTCTATTTTTTTTAATGGTTTTTAACTTTTTGGCAAAAATAAGTTTTTTTTTATAATGGGAAATGCATCAAACCCTGCCTTTTTTACATCCTAAGGGAGAGCCAGGGGAAGGGCGTGCTCTGCTATACAAAAAGTGATTTCTAATGATATGTTGCTATTGTGGAAATGGAAAAAAAAAAGTTTTTAAATATGGGAAAATGCAAAATACGCTTTTAATATGTAATATAATAATTTCTAAAAAATCTTTTGCAAAGTGGAATTGTGGTTAGTTCATTTGTAGATCGCCACTGAAGGTGTCAAAACTATGAATGAACACATGTGGAGTTATGTACTTAACAAAAAAAGGTGAAATAACGGAAAACATGTTTATATTCTAGTTTCGTCAAAATAGCCACCCTTTGCTGTATTTACTTATTCGCACACTCTTGGCATTCTCTCGATGAGCTTCTTAGAGGTAGTCACCTGAAATGGTTTTCACTTCACACGTGTCATAGTTTTGATGCCTTCAGTGACAATCTACAAGGTAATTAGTCTTGAAAATAAAGAAAACGCATTGAAATGAGAAGGTGTGTCCAAACTTTTATTAGTCCAAAATCATTCTCATCAGAACTCTTAGAATTATCCTCATGTTTTTGGCGACATCTGGTGGTTCAGCTGGTACAGTTACACCAAAACAATAACTTTGTTTTGTTTGTTTTTCAATCGGCAAGAATGACATACATTCGGTTTCAGTAGAAAAAGCTTATTTTGTGTGTGGAAAATGAGTCTGTGCGTGCACAAAAATGCCAATGTGTGGTTTTTACAGGCAAGGATTTTAGCACTTCTTATTTCTTATGTAAAATATGTAGCAAGTAATCGGTGCTACTATAAACATAAGGTCACTACATAACTTTCCTTTAACTTTACTTACAATCAATTACATGAATATGAGATCAGCCGGCTTTTTCCGGACCCCTTTTTGGAAAAGTATTCATCTTTTTATATTTCAATCATGTCTTCATCATCATCATAACTTGTCCAAACGTAAAGGAGCCATTTGTAGTAATGTGGCCAGAAATGGTACTGCAATCACGGTCAAAATTCAGTAGTCCCTTCCCACTCTCCAAGACTGAGGTTGCCAGATACGCAGCCGAATCCGAATCCTATGCCAAGGAACTTCAAATGGCAATCGACGAGACCTACGCTGTAAGTTTCTCATGTTTATGCTTCTTGCAAGATGGTTTACTAAGTAGTTATGCCACATTTGACTGATGTCGATTGGCCAAATGTACTTGTAAAGTTACGCAGTAATATTTTAATCGGGAGTTGGGACAGATTGTTGGCATTACCCTGCTAAATGTTTAGTTTGACCGCACCACCATTGAAATATATTATGTATAATAATATATTATATACCGCATAGGCCTACTTTGATGGCAAGCCAAGGCCAACAGTAAAATTACCGCCACATTTCGTTAAGCATAACTCCATGTTGCATCAAACCTGACGCACTGCATTCTCTTCCATGTACGCACATTACCATCTTTCAGTGCAGAGTGCGATTCTATGAGCCAACCCACGTTATGCAAAAGCCACGTTACACACAAATCATATAGCCTACTACTTTGTCAATACACAAAGTAAAAAATAATTACATGTAATGCATTATATTGTGCCAAGCAAATACCACCCCATATGTGCCTGATGCACATACAGTACCAGAAACCGCAATTAGCCGTGCTAATGTTGGAACTCATTTCCCATGCGTACCAGCATATTGAGAACAAAATAGGCACTGACATTACCCATATCCACACACAAGATTTTTGTGTCAGTTGAATGACACATCGACATACAGGCTAACAGCCATATATTTCCCCCGTTAGCCTATATGTCGATGTGTCATTGACCGGGCTAGCATGCTATAACTAAGCTTTACACTAGGAGCTGAACATCACACTATAAGCATTCGTTGCACGAACATACTAGCTTTGTTAGACAAGATCATAGACAATATAGTTTACATACCAAATGTCCATTCCCAGTTATTAAAAGTAATAAGAAAACGTAAATGCCTGACTTACCTATCTAGGAGGAAATTAGTAAGTTTGGCGTCAGATGAAAAAATCTTCTCCGCCTTCAATCGTCTCCATCTTTCAAAGGCATCCCCGATTACAGATCCTCGTTTTGTTCCTGGCTTTGTCATGAATAAGTAGAGAATCGTAATGACGCCTTTTAGATTTACTAAGGTCTGACATGTTTAGTAACTTTACCAGTGGCAAGAGCTCGATGAAGAGGGCGGGGCGTAACTGGCAACCTGGATAGGACGCACTCACAGACTCTTTAATTGGTCAAACGGTGGAGGGCGGGGCATCAAAATGAAAACAGTAACAATATTTCGGGGCTGTAAATCAAATTTTGAAATGAGCATATCCCGGCTGAACTACCGTTATCAGTTATAAAGGTATTCGAAAAGAACATGACTTATTAATGCCTTTTGACATATTAGGGCCATTTAATGATGACTTGACAAGAAATGATTACAAATGGCACCTTTAAAGATACTTTTGTCTTCCTGTCAGTTGCTGTGTGTGTGAGGGACAGGAAGAAAAGCTGTGACTCACTTGTTGCTTTATATATATGTATAATATAGAAAACGCCAGTTTTTCATTTTTAAATGTATATGTGGGTAAATAGAATATTTTTTATTCAAATATATTATCAAAATATTTTGATGAAAATGTTACTTTTCTTCAATGATCTATTTTTGAGATAAGTTTGAAAAATGAAAAAATTGCGAATATATTTTACAACCATGAATGTTATTTAATTTTGTGACTTTAGGGCTCCTGGAGAACGTGACCGTGCTAATCGGCATCGCCTACGCGGGCAGAGCGATCGCCGGAGTCATCAACCAACCCTTCTACAACTACCAGGTGCAGACCAAAGCAAACGATCCAGCTCGTCTCACGTGTCACTTTGTTCGTCCTCGTTGAATTTCAACACGCTTGTCTCGGGCAGCTGGGGCCGCAGGCAAAGCTGGGAAGAACCATGTGGGGAATTCTCGGAGTGGGCGCCTTTGGATTCCAGTTGCGGGAAGTAGCGGACAACAAACGCGTCGTGACAACCACCCGTTCCCATAGCAACAAGCTTGTAACAGACTGCGTCAACGCCATGGAACCTGATGAGGTCGTACGAGTGGGTGGTGCAGGAAACAAGGTAAGCTTATATTTCATCTTTCTTATTAATAACAATAAACACAATCCTTTTCATGACGCTGGATTGAAATTGATTTTTAAACGTATTGATCATAACTGATGCATCTCACAATAAGTTCTAGTTGGGGTTCTAAGGTTAGCTCACACTTCCCCTTTGTCATCAGGAAAGAACATCAATTGTTACCTACTGTAGGGATGGTATTGATACTTGTCACAATATTGCAATATTCTGCATAGTTCACTGATAAATGTAAATGCAGCTTCAAATATGATATATGCATATATGCTACATGACAGATGACAAACTGAGTCAAAAATGTGTTATTTATTGCAATTGTACATTAGGTGGATCCAGTTTCTTAACATGTAAATACAACAAAAAATGTCCGACTACTTAACTGGCGACTTCTTGTACTGCCTTGATCACAGCAGCGACAAATTGCGGAGTCGGGGTGTGGCAGTTGACTCCAGTTACAACCGGCACAAAACATGACCTAAAAAATGAAATCATTGGTGTCATATGATTATTGTTTGTTTGAAAATGTATTGTGATATATTAATAGTACATTTTACTTATAAGGCGCCTTTCTTGGCACTTAAGGACACCGTACAAAAAAATAGGGACCGATATTGCCTTATTGACAAGATACTGAAAACACACAACATCTTAAATGTTTTTTTTGTTGTATTACTGTGTGAATGTTTAAATCAAACTTTATCAACTCACACTCCTAGGGACGTGCCAAAATGAACTGGCCACCGATTTTTGTGGAAAAGTATGTGATCGCCGTTAATGCCGATCTTGAACGTCGATCCCCTTTGGCTGACACTATATTTATTTTTACTCCCCTGGCTGACAAGCAGGTAGAAGCTATTTATATGTCTCCATACACCGTGTGGAGCCGCTCTCCTAATCCAATAACAATCACCACCATTACGGCAAATACACTGCTTTTCTTAGTATTTTAGTAATCATTCTCAAGTACCATTATCACCAGAAGACGAGGCTGAACTTGTTCCACACAGATAAGATCAGGCATGCTAATAGCTAAGCTAACTGCTAAGCTTGCTTGAAACAACACCAATAAATAAGTGTGGGGTTTCCCCTTAATGTAACTCAGTGCTTCTCAATCGTGACTATAAATAGTATAATTTGTCTATAAAATTTGTCTATAAAATTGTTATAACTATACCTCTGCACAACGTTGTCAGCTTATTAACAATAAAGAAAACAACACACCGGCCTTTCCTCATCTCTCATCGTGGTTACAGTGAAACCAAGTGCTACATACACTTACCGACAAAATTCGTAAATGTAAGAAAATGCATATTTTACCAAAACATTTTTTTTACAAAAAATTCAAAAAAACGGACTTGCTTCAGCAGCACAATTCTGGTGCTGTAGTTGTAGGAGGTGTCTCAAAACTTCATCAGGAGTCCCGACAAAACCCGATAATGGAAGAAAATGGAAAAAAATGCATATTTTACGAAAAAAAATATTTTGTTAAAATGTCGTAAAAAAATGGACTTACTTCAGCAGCACAATTCTGATGCTGTAGTTGTAGGAGATGTCTCAAAACGTCATCAGGAGTCCCGACAAAACCTGAAAATGGAAAAAAATTGATATTTTACGGAAAACATTTTTTTTGCTAAAATGTCGTAAAAAAATGCAAAGGAGGTGCGTTGGTAGCCTGGTTGCTATGTTTCCGGTGGGTCGTAAAAGTGTTCTTCATGAGTTTGTACCCTGCTCAAATCTCTCAGTAAAGTTATTCATTGGATTATACCTTTTGTTTTGAACTTTATTACACCTTGGAGCGCTTTTTCCCGTCCATTGTTTTCCTGCTTTCGCTATCTGCGCCTAATGACTGAGCTACGTGACTGATTTATTGTGATGTCACACGGAGCATTTCTGGTCGGGACAAGATTCGTTCCGAGGGATTCGAATAAAGAACCAACTCTTTTCTTTACTATAGTGGTCTCGATAACGGGTACCGGTTCTCAAAAAGGGATTCGAGTCCGAGGACTCGGTTATTTTCTTATCGAACAACCGGGAAAACCGGTTTCGAGTATCATCCCTACTTGCTTCAGCAGCACAATTCTGGTGCTGTAGTTGTAGGAGATGTCTCAAAATGTCATCAGGAGTCCCGACAAAACCCGTAAATGTAAGAAAATGCATATTTTAAAGAAAAATGTTTTTGCTATAATGTCGTAAGGGGGG
The DNA here is from genome assembly GCF_033978785.1 of Entelurus aequoreus. NCBI lineage: Eukaryota > Metazoa > Chordata > Actinopteri > Syngnathiformes > Syngnathidae > Entelurus > Entelurus aequoreus. The sequence goes on along the minus strand of NC_084753.1, from coordinate 14,578,227 downwards.
ACCCTTACAAAAACTATAAAAAAACGGACTTGCTTCAGCAGCACAATTCTGGTGCTGTAGTTGTAGGAGATGTCTCAAAATGTCATCAGGAGTCCCAACAAAACCCGTAAATGTAAGAAAATGCATATTTTAAAGAAACATTTTTTTGCTAAAATGTCGTCTTACAAAAAATTCAAAAAAACGGACTTGCTTCAGCAGCACAATTCTGGTACTGTAGTTGTAGGAGATGTCTCAAAACGTCATCAGGAGTCCCGAAAAAACCCGAAAATGGAAGAAAATTTAAAAAATGCATATTTTAAAGAAAACATTTTTTGCTAAAATGTCGGGTACCCTTACAAAAAATTTAAAAAAAACATATTTGCTTCAGCAGCACAATTCTGGTGCTGTGGTTGTAGGAGATGTCTCAAAACGTCATCAGGAGTCCCGACAAAACCTAAAAATGGCAGAAAATGCTTTTTTTGGGAAAACTTTTTTTCACAAAATTTTTTTCAAAAAACAGACTTGCTTCAGCAGGACAATTCTGGTGCTGTAGTTGTGGACATGTCTCAAAACGTCATCAGAAGTCCCAACAAAACCGGAAAATGGAAAAAAATGCATATTTTAAAGAAACATTTTTTTGCTAAAATGTAAGGGGGGACCCTTACAAAAAATTCAAAAAAACGGACTTGCTTCAGCAGCACAAATCTGGTGCTGTAGTTGTAGGAGATGCCTCAAAACGTCATCAGGAGTCCCGACAAAACCCGAAAATGGAAGAAAATTAAAAAAAATGCATATTTTAAAGAAAACATTTTTTGCTAAAATGTCGGGGACCCTTACAACAAATTTAAAAAAACGTATTTGCTTCAGCAGCACAATTCTGGTGCTGTGGTTGTAGGAGATGTCTCAAAACGTCATCAGGAGTCCCGACAAAACCTAAAAATGGCTTTTTTTGGGAAAACTTTTTTTCACAAAAAAACCCTACTTTGAAAACGGACTTGCTTCAGCAGCAATATTCTGGTGCTGTAGTTGTAGGAGATGTCTCAAAACGTCAACAGGAGTCCCGGCAAAACCCTTTAATGGAAGAAAATGCATATTTTCCGGAAAAATTTTTTTGCTAAAATGTTGTAAGGGGGGACCCTTACAAAAAATTCAAAAAAACGGACTTGCTTCAGCAGCATTATTCTGGTGCTGTAGTTGTAGGAGAATTCTCAAAACGTCATCAGGAGTCCCGACAAAACCCTAAAATGTCTTAAAAAAATTCAAAAAAACGGACTTGCTTCAGCAGCACAATTCTGGTGCTGTAGTTGTAGTTGCGTCAAAGGCAAAAAAAAGCGTGTTCCCCGAGGTCATACGCGCCCCCCCTGGTATTGCACAGGGGGGCATGAGAAAAACTGATGTAACTAAATGTGGAGCACTGCCACGGCAAAATCATAGCCGCCACACCTTGAAAATAAGGATTTTTTTACGTGTATAGAAATTAAACTAATATAATGTACTGTAGCCTCCAGAAAAAGTCACTAAGCCCGACGCTCTTTTTAACTTTACTGTGTACACATTTCAGACGGTGTGTTTGGAATCATGGGAACAATGAACATCAATTCAAAACCACACAAACATGAAACATCTATGTATGTATGTATGTATGTATGTATATATATATATATATATATATATATATATATATATATATATATATATATATATATATATATATATATATATATTAGGGGTGTGGGAAAAAATCGATTCGAATTCAAATTGCCATTCCAGTATCGATTCTCATTTTTCAAAAATAGATTTTCTTTTTATTTATTTTTTTATTTATTTTTTATTAATCAACCCAACAAAACAATACACAGCAATACCATAACAATGCAATCCAATTCCAAAACCAAACCCGACCCAGCAACACTCAGAACTGCAATAAATAGAGCAATTGAGAGGAGACACAAACACGACACAGAAAAAACCAAAAGTAGCGAAACAAAAATGAATATTATCAACAACAGTATCAATATTAGTAACAATTTCAACATAGCAGTGATTAAAAATCCCTCATTGACATTATCATTAGACATGTATTAAAAAAAAAAAAAGAACAATAGTGTCACAGTGACTTACACTTGCATCGCATCTCATAAGCTTGATAACACACTGTGTCCAATATTTTCACAAAGATAAAATAAGTCATATTTTTGGTTCATTTAATAGTTAAAACAAATTTACATTATTGCAATCAGTTGATAAAACATTGTCCTTTACAATTATAAAAGCTTTTTACAAAAATCTACTACTCTGCTTGCATGTCAGCAGACTGGGGTAGATCCTGCTGAAATCCTATGTATTGAATGAATAGAGAATTGTTTTGACTCGGAAAAATATCGTTTTTGAATCGAGAATCGCGTTGAATCGAAAAAATCGATTTATAATCGAATCGTGACCCCAAGAATCGATATTGAATCGAATCGTGGGACACCCAAAGATTCGCAGCCCTAATATATATATATATATATATATATATATATATATATATATATAAATAAATAAATAATCTTTACAATCCTTTATATTATAGAGCCTACTATTTGTGCACTATTGACAAGTGATGCGCCGAAAACAGACTTTGACCAGCGAAAACAGCACTGCTGAAACCGGCTGTTGTGATGATGTAAACCTTGTCTGGCGCGTAGTCGGCATGTCTGCGATGTGGACGTAAGTTTAATGTATCCCAGATATACCTGCAGACAGCCTGCTACAAAATGTGCAAGTATTAAGGGGCCAGTGGCGGCTTTTAAAAAGAGAAAGTCCAACTGGAGCAGCAGCGCCAAGCAAGTGTGACGTCATGCTCACTGCAGCTGGCAGCTGGCAGCTGGCTTTTTGTCGGAGACGTGGAGGGACAGAAGTAGAGTCTCTAAACACGACTACAGTCTTTAATAACTCCAGAAAAAGATGCTAGATTTGTTGCTAGTCATTTTTAATAAAGAAAAAGTTACTAAAAGTCTCTGGCCTGCTCAGTGGCCTTGTGGTTAGAGTGTCCGCCCTGAGATCGGTAGGTCAAACCCCTGCCGAGTCATACCAAAGACTATAAAAATGGAACCCATTACCTCCCTGCATGGCACTCAGCATCAAGGGTTGGAATTGGGGGTTAAATCACCAAAATGATTCCCGAGCGCGGCCACCGCTGCGGCTCACTGCTCCCCTCACCTCCCAAGGGGTGGAACAAGGGGATGGGTCAAATGCAGAGGGTAATTTCACCACACCTAGTGTGTGTGTGTGACTATCAGTGGTACTTTAACTTTAACTTTAGACACTTGAAAAATTCTCAACAAATGACAAATTCTCAACAAATGACATTGTCCTATAAGCAACAACAATTGAATGTAGAGCAAAACGATATTATAAAAAAATATGGGGAACTGCACTTTAAAAAAAAAAAAAATTTTTTAGCTATGCATGTATTATGCTCACAATCATTAATAATGACATGACAGATGTATTTTTTTTTAATACATTCTAAATATTAAATTAATGCGATCAATGGCACCTATGGGACCGCTGTGATGTAAGTATATATGTAATGTAGTAACATGCACATTAATATTAACATTTAATATTTACGTATTTTGATCATTTTAAGCATAAGCGGCACATTAATTTTCAAACATGCATCACTTTTTTTTTTTCTTTCAAACATCACTGATTATTACTCACTGCAGACTTCATGATAGCCAACAAACAACACATCACTTACTGTACAAGGGCTGCTCTCCCGAGGATGCAAACTGCTAGGATGTTCATATAATCCTGTTTAGATGAAGAATAACTCATAATCCTCGCGAAGAAAATGGGGGTGGAACCAAGCTTCTTTTCTTGTCTAAATTGGCTGTCAAAGTGTACCAACTTGTCGGAATATGTCCTCATCCTTCTACTATCCAGATGAGGCATAATTTATGATCTACATTACAGCAAGAAAACGAGGAAGCAGCTTACCAGCCGATGATGTCAACATAGACACACAAGCTCGTGATTATGGCGCCGCTATAAATAGTTTGTCGGCGTTAGCGCTTATAATAACAACAATATCACTAATATTCAAGTCATGAAATGTAAATGGAGTATGGTTGGCGCTTTTTGGTTTTTTTGGTTTTACTGGGATTTATGGGCAGAACAGAGGACCTCGCAATGGAGGACTTATGTATGACTTACAATTAGGGATGTCCGATAATGGATTTTTTGCCGATATTCCGATATTGACCAACTCTTAATTACCGATACCGATATCAACCGATACTGATATAAACCTATACCGATATATACAGTCGTGGAATTAACACATTATTATGCTTAATTTGGACAACCAGGTATGGTGAAGATAAGGTCCTTTTATTAAAAATGTATCAAATAAAATAAGATAAATAAATTAAAAACATTTGCTTGAATAAAAAAGAAAGTAAAACAATATAAAAACAGTTGCATAGAAACTAGGGATTAATGAAAATGAGTAAAATTAACTGTTAAAGGTTAGTACTATTAGTGGACCAGCAGCCCACACAATCATGTGTGCTTACGGACTGTATCCCTTGCAGACTGTATTGTTATATATTGATATATAATGTAGGAACCAGAATATTAATAACAGAAAGAAACAACCCTTTTGTGTGAATGAGTGTAAATGGGGGAGGGAGGTTTTTTGGGTTGGTGCACTAATTGTAAGTGTATCTTGTGCTTTTTATGTTGATTTAATTAAAAAAAACAACCTGATACCGATAATAAAAGTATGTGGGCTCTGTACCGAGGATGTCGTTGTGGCTTGTGCAGCCCTTTGAGACACTTGTGATTTAAGGCTATATAAATAAACATTGATTGATTGATTGATTAAAAAAACTATACCAATAATTTCCGATATTACATTTTAAAGCATTTACCGGCCGATAATATCGGCAGGCCGATATTATCGGACATCTCTACTTAGAATGCATTAAAAAAATACATCTGTCATGTCTTTCCTAATGATTGTGAACGATGGGAAACATTTTTTTTTAAGTGCAGTTCCCCTTTAAAACTGTCAACAGCAGTCACCATAGATACATAAAAAAATGCACAGTTACTACATGTGATGACCGATGTTGGTATAGGCAGCATAAAACCCTGATGGGAACGTGCCAAATAACGTACCTATATGACAACTTCCAACAGATCATTCAGCTTGTTGAGGGCACGGCGTCTGCTTACGTCTTTGCAAGTCCAGGGACCAAGAAGTGGGACACGTGTGCCCCTGAAGTCATCCTGCATTGTGTCGGGGGTACGAAGCAGCACTGGATGACCACCCATGGGCGTGTATCTCACCGTGTCACCTTTCTTCTCCTGCCAGGGAAACTGACGGACGTGCATAACAAGGCATATCACTACGACGCTAACGTGAAGCACATGAACTCTGCAGGCGTGCTCGCAACACTAAGGAACCACGACGACTACGTCAGCAGAGTCCCTCAGTCGGTGCTGCGAGCCCTCACGTCTGACTGAACCTCCTCCACCGTATGTACGCACACACACACACACCGTCAAGGACCCCTTTTTCACAAGTTCATCAAGTACTAAATTATGAAACCATTACTTTTACACATTTCTAAAGTAAATATTTACAAGCTAATGCCCTGTTGGATGAATTGAAAACTGTATTCCCTCGCCACTTTGCGGTTCAACCAGGACTTTAAATGCATGTGATATTCATAAAAATGGGAAAATAATGTCCCGACTTTACGGAAATTCACACTGCACTGAATTTTAGGAGTGATTCAACGGTGGAATCAAATATGTAACTTTAGAGCTGGGGTGTCCAAAGTGCAGCCATTTTGGCCCACAACTTTTTTTTCACCGCGACAAATTCAAAAGACGAAACATAAATGTTCCGGATTACAAAAGAAATAGGATTGGCACAATTCCCACCAACATTGGGACCTGTGTGAAGTTGGCCCCCCTTTTTGCAAGTATTAAAATAACATTGCCGTACGTTTGTGCTGTTAAAAGTTTTTGTTTGTGTCGTTACGGTTTTTAAGTTATTCTAAAATAAATTTTCTGACCTGTGATGTCATCCTGCCCCCCCACCTTGTTAAATACTCCCCAAACTTGTCCCATTACTTTGTGCTGCAAACGTTTTTTATGTTTTTAGTTTTATTATTCATAACCAGCCCCCCAGCTTTGTCCCATTTTTTTGTGCTACAATTTTTGCTATAATAGTCTGTTTTTAACTTTTTATTATTCATAACCAACCCCCGCACCTTGTCCCCATTTGTGCTACAAGTTTTGTCTGTAATAGTTTTTAAAGTTTTATTATTCATAAACAGCCCCCCCACCTTGTCAAAACATCTCCAAACATTTGTGCTACCTTTGTGCAGCGCAAACATTTGGTCTATTATAGTCTTTGTGTAATTTTTTTTTTTAATTCATAACCAGCCCCCCACCTTGTCAATCTTCCGAAACTTGTCCCATTCCTTTGTGCTGCAAACATTTTTTATGTTATTAGTTTTATTATATTCATAACCAGCCCCCCCACTTTGTCCCAATTTTTTGTCTACAACAGTTTTTGTTTTTAACGTTTTATTATTCATAACCAGACCCCCCACCTTGTCAATCTTCCCAAACTTGTCCCATTCCTTTGTGCTGCAAACATTTTTTATGTTATTAGTTTTATTATATTCATAACCAGCCCCCCCACTTTGTCCCAATTTTTTGTCTACAACAGTTTTTGTTTTTAACGTTTTATTATTCATAACCAGACCCCCCACCTTGTCAATCTTCCCAAACTTGTCCCATTCCTTTGTGCTGCAAACATTTTTTATGTTATTAGTTTTATCATATTCATAACCAGCCCCCCCACTTTGTCCCAATTTTTTGTCTACAACAGTTTTTGTTAACGTTTTATTATTCATAACCAGACCCCCCACCTTGTCAATCTCCCCAAACTTGTCCCAAATGTTTGTGCTGCAATTTGTTTTTATGTTAACTATTATAGTATTCATGTTATTAATATGTTATTCATAACCAGCCTTTTGATGGACAAAAGTGTTTGCAGCACAAACAAATGGGAAAGTTTGAGAGACTTTGCCAAAATTCTGATTGTGGCGGTCCTCTCCCTGTATGATCAGTGCCAGAGTTTGGTCCGCATTGCCGGCAGTAAGTCGGACACGTTTCCAGTGAGGGTTGGACTCCGCCAAGGCTGCCCTTTGTCACCGATTCTGTTCATAACTTTTATGGACAGAATTTATAGGCGCAGTCAAGGCGTTAAGGGGATGTGGTTTGGTGGCTGCAGGATTAGGTCTCTGCTTTCTGCAGATGATGTGGTCCTGATGGCTTCATCTGGCCAGGATCTTCAGCTCTCGCTGGATCGGTTCGCAGCTGAGTGTGAAGCGACTGGGATGAGAATCAGCACCTCCAAGTCCGAGTCCATGGTTCTCGCCCGGAAAAGGGTGGAGTGCCATCTCCGGGTTGCTGAGGAGACCCTGCCCCAAGTGGAGGAGTTCAAGTACCTCGGAGTCTTGTTCACGAGTGAGGGAAGAGTGGATCGTGAGATCGACAGGAATTGGTGCGGCATCTTCAGTAATGCGGACGCTGTATCGATCCGTTGTGGTGAAGGAGCTGAGCCGGAAGCCAAAGCTCTCAATTTACCGGTCGATCTACGTTCCCATCCTCACCTATGGTCATGAGCTTTGGGTTATGACCGAAAGGACAAGATCCCGGGTACAAGCGGCCGAAATGAGTTTCCTCCGCCGGGTGGCGGGGCTCTCCCTTAGAGATAGGGTGAGAAGCTCTGTCATCCGGGGGGAGCTCAAAGTAAAGCCGCTGCTCCTCCACATCGAGAGGAGCCAGTTGAGGTGGTTCGGGCATCTGGTCAGGACGCCACCCGAACGCCTCCCTAGGGAGGTGTTTAGGGCACGTCCGACCGGTAGGAGGCCACGGGGAAGACCCAGGACACGTTGGGAAGACTATGTCTCCCGGCTGGCCTGGGAACGCCTCGGGATCCCCCGGGAAGAGCTGGATAAGCGGAAGAAGATGGATGGATGGATGGTTATGAATAATAACACATTCATAACTTCAAAATCATGAAATGTTAACATTATATATCTCGGATGAAAGAAACATTTTACAGCACAATGTGTTATTTTAATATTTGCAATGATAAGAGGGCCAACTTCACACAATTGGAACCTATAAAACCGAACTATTTCTATGTACTGTATAAGGTCTCTGATGGTTGTCCTGTCATGATGAATGTGTACATATTTCTTGCAAGATTTCAAGCGTGTTAGAGCCCTCAAAATGTTTTAGTTGGAGGAATAATATTAGTAAAGAATAATGAACTACCTAAAGGGGATTGTGAAGTGACAAACTGTTTATGTGGAAGCTTCTTTTGGCTCGCAAGTGACAACTCCCGCTTAAAGGCGGCGGAGGAGTGGTGTGTCGCATTTGACGTCGTTTTGTCACCATCATGGCTCTAAATAGAACTAGGAAAGGAAAAACATGCCAAAGTACATTTCAAATGTCCGCGAAAACCCGTGTTTTTAAACATTCAGTTTCGCTTGAAAATATTACTTCTGCGTTTTTTTCATGAAATGTAAAAAACTAAAATAAAGAAGTGAATGCTTGCGTCAGCTGCAGTTACATGTTGATCCTCTTGCCTAAACGCTGCACTGAATTTCAGGACAGGGAGACGATAGGCGCGCTAAAACATATTTGGATGATTACAATCCCAACAGTTAGTTCTGTTCTAGAGCATTTATTAGTAGCCAGCAAGAAAATATATTTTGACATGATGATGTAAACAGGGATCACAACACAGGAAGTATATTACCTGAGGGGGCGTGGCTACAGGATAGTTGCAAAAATGGGAAAACTTTTCTGAGTTCTTTGCGTGCATGTTATAGAATTTTATATTAAATTTTTTATGATAGCAAATATGTGTTACATGTGTCAAGAGTTTGATAGATGAGAATTATATGTCTAAATGTAAAATAGTGGATTAAATGCACCCAATTGCAGGTAAATGTAGCGCCAATAGAAATGTTCCTTTTTTTCCTCAAAGGTGCCCACATGCCTGAAAGTATAGGAATCATTTTGATTTTATAGCGCCAATTCTCTGGTCCCGTTTATTATTTGGCTCATTGACCGGAGGTGCGCGTTTCATAGACCTTTGTGATGCTATTCTTGGGGGGCAAAAGTATTATATTTGCCAGCTATTAGCCAAATGTAACCTTTTATGAAACACTAAGACAGTTTCAGTGCAGTGTCAATACAGGTAGTGAGTGTCCCAAACACCCACTGAGGCATATTTACCCATCACTATTTCAGCATATATTGATTGATTGACATTGTTTTAGTACTTTTTTAATGTACAAAATGTATCAAAGTAAACCCCCGCGTTCTTCAAGGTTTCTTTTTCTTTATGCAGCCCTCGCTTGAAAAAGTTTGGACATTCCTGGTTTAGAAGTTCCTGGTGGATAATCTGAAGTCCTCTAAAGTCCATGTGGCACTCTGTCCCAAGTTTTTAATTTTTTTTTTTTTTTTCTGTTGGCTGACGTTGATAGTTAATGTAAGTTGCAAGTGAGTATGATAAATGTGTTTTAGGGAATCATGTAACCTCAAAGAGTTTCCAACCAAATAGCACTAATTATGTTTTAAAAATGTACAAAGTCAACTAAAATGGCTGTAAAGACATCCTAAATGGCAGAAGTCATATTTCTGTAAAACCAATTTGATTAAAGTTGACCATCTTCATGTTTATTTCAAATCCACTGTCTTAATTATGGACCAACCTGGAATAGACTAGCAGGGGATCAAATACTTATTGCCCCACTATGTGAGTACACAATTGTAGATGTTCAAATGACATGCATTTGCAAGGACAGAGTGTCCAAAAGGTTTACAAAGCCTTCAAATGTATTGGTGGTGATATTTGACATATATATACCTGTATATAGATCTATATATATATAGATCTATATAGATCTATATATATATAGATCTATATGTATATAGATCTATATATATATATATATATATATATAGATCTATATATATATATATAGATCTATATATATATAGATCTATATATATATATAGATCTATATATATATATATATAGATCTATATATATATATATATATATAGATCTATATATATATATATATAGATCTATATATATATATAGATCTATATATATATATATATAGATCTATATATATATATATAGATCTATATATATATATATATAGATCTATATATATATATATATATATATATATAGATCTATATATATCTATATATATAGATCTATATATATATAGATCTATATATATATATATATAGATCTATATATATATATATATATAGATCTATATATATATATAATATATAGATCTATATATATATATATATATATATATATATATAGATCTATATATATATATATATATAGATCTATATATATATATATATAGATCTATATATATATATATATATATATATAGATCTATATATATCTATATATATAGATCTATATATATATAGATCTATATATATATATATATATAGATCTATATATATATATATATATAGATCTATATATATATATATAGATCTATATATATATATATATATAGATCTATATATATATATATATATAGATCTATATATATATAGATCTATATATATAGATCTATATATATATATATAGATCTATATATATATATATATATAGATCTATATATATATATATATATAGATCTATATATATATATAGATCTATAT